>NC_044060.1:2243814-2268814 GCF_902167405.1 Gadus morhua | reverse complement strand
AGTTGTAAGTCCAGAAACAGAAATGTCCACCTCACCTCTTCATATTAAGCGCTTTGACCACAAGGAAAGGAAAACAATGTGGGTTTACTATGGATTACTGGGGTACTACAGACCTACTGATGGGGTTATCGGGGTACATAAGACCAAATGTTAGTGCTGTCAGTTTAACGTGTTATTAACGGCTTTAACGCTAACCAATTTTAACGGCGTTAATTTTCTCATCGCGCAATTATTGCTCTTTTGGCTTGGCAAAGGTTGTAGTTTTTTCACCTGCTGTCTAGCAACAACTAGAAATACTACAACACCATACCAGATCTAGCTACACCGGAAACAAAACAACAAGCATGCCGCACAAACTTGTTGGGGCAAGCAAGGATACGGAGCGGGTGAAAAACTCCTTAAAAGTGTGTGCGTGTTTGTGCGTGTGCGTGTGTGTGTGTGTGTGTGTGTGTGTAGGTGTTATTCGATAGCCTGGTAATGTGTATAGGCCTACGTACGGTAGGAATATTCATACTGGTTTAAAAAACAAATGTTGAAGCATTTCCCATCTTTGCTGACCAAGAGTTTTGTTCCAAAAGCGAAAAGGAACAGTTGATGATAACTTTTGAAGACATGGAGAAGGTGACCTCTCTCTCCTTTAATGTGAAATCGAGACCATCTGTTCCGAAAAGGGCCTGTGACTTTTAAATTAGTTGAGTCTGTGTTGAGATATACAGTACATTGATGAATGGAATAGCTTATTTCCTTCTGTATCTAAGAAACATATGCATCGTCCTCTCTAGTGATGAAAAGAGGATTTCAAATTCTTAATTATTGGCCTGGCCTTATACCTCTCACTTCCTTCGCTCTCAATTTCAATCTAATTTTTCTTTTGCTTCCTCTGAATCTAAATACTCTTCTCAATCTTTTAGTTTCTTTAATCCAGCGACACACACACACACACACACACACACACACACACACACACACACACACACACACACACACACACACACACACACACACACACACACACACACACACACACACACACACACAAACTTCCAGGAAGTCTCTCTCACTATCCCTTCCAGGCTATCTAAAAGGTAAATGAATTCGGCCCTAGCTTGCGTGTAAATGCAAATGTTGACACATCCAAAGGTCACTAGTTACATCACAGTCTGCAAGGATTTGGAAAGTGTGTTTGTGCGTGTGCGTGAAGTGCGCGATTGTGTGCGCGTGTGTGTATGTGGTTCATCAGAATGTATTTTTAATTATCTGAGAAGAATTCCCACCGAGAGTGAGAATGGTAATGTCAAGGAAAGATACACCGAGAGAGAAACTTCATTTCCTCCGGACATTATTTGCTTACTTTTTTCTGCAAGATGTTCAGTTTCCCATATTTTATATGCATATCGATTCTTACATATTACATAGGGAGGGGATTTTTATTGATTTTGTAACATTTCCTATTTTATATTTAGCTATGTTATACATAATGTGCAGAATGTGTTAAATGTAAAACAGTGAATATGAATAAATGAATATTGTCCTTGATTAACATAGGGGTTAGAACATATAGTTCATATTGAATCTAATCTTGCTTTGATTATGGTAACTAACGATGCTTCCCATTGGAATTTCTCTGTCAAATCAAGTCAATTGTAAAAACGTGATTTAAATTAAAACAGTAGCTTCAGTGTATTCATATAAAATGTTCACGATCAGTATGGTTATATTCATCCATTATTTTGCACCTGGCATGAAATGAACATTCTTCCACATATTTTTAATGCAACACATGAACATGAAGTATTTGAAAGAAAATACTGTGGAAGCATGCAGTGACACACAATTAAGTATTCAAAACAATGTTAACATGACAATTTATTGAAATCAAATATTATATGCTTTGCAATGTCATGACCTCAACTGCAAACCATGTTTGACTTAAGACTATTCATACATATTCTATGTAAAGATCAATCTAAATTTAGCCCTTTTGCATCTGGGTATAATAAAGTAAAATCTAAAACGAGTTTGGGGCCAAACTAGAAGCTGAACTGTGCTCAAGTCTGCTCATAGTTTTCTGTCGGGTATTTGAAGCAGCAAATGTTGAGTTCCCAGCTGGAAGATGGTGATTGCAGGTGACGTCTGATGAGTACATCTACTTGTGAGGATTATTGTACTACAAGCCACCAAATGAGGGAAAAGTCCCTCTTACGGTCTTGAGCTGTGTTCTCTACTCATTGGGCTAGCTCCTTGTCCTTCAATGCGTCCTTCACTCACCCCTCCTCTTCCTCTCCCCTCTTCATTTAGTGAACAGATCTCTATATCCCTTTATTTCTCTTTATCCCCATCTCTCACTAACTCTTTATTTTCTGCATGAAAGATGTATCTCTCTCTCTCCCTCTCTCTCTCCCTGTTGGTGTTGGTGTCTCTCTCTCCCTCTCTCCCTCTCGCTCCCCCTGTTGGCGTGGGTGTCTCTCGCCCGGTGACACCTTGACACAGGGACATGTTCCCGGGCAGCAGGTCGGTCAGGCCTAACGGCCCCCGGGGAGGGGCGGGGGGGGGGGGGGGGGGGGGGGGGGGGGCGAGAGAGCAGCACCTGACATCAGCACAAAAAAAGGAGAGAGAGATCGCTGGAGGAACTTGGCAAGGAGACAGAAATGAAGACGGACAGACAGGAAGACAGACAGACGGACGGACAGGCAGGCCGAGAGCTAGATAAAAAGCCAACATGCTATAGGGGACAGTGAGTCTGCAGGTGTCCAGGACTACATATTCAACTACATGAAGTTAGGAGAAGCAATTTAGCCAGGCTGTCTGTTTATATTCTCCCCTGTCACCTTGGTAGAGAACAACCTCACTTCACACACACACACACACACACACACACACACACACACACACACACACACACACACACACACTCTCTACAAATACACACACACAAACGCTCTCTACAAATACACACACACACACCCTCTCTATAAATTCGCACACACGCAAACACACACTTTCACTCTAAATAGCCAAACCGTCACTCATATACACAGTCTCTCTCTCCCTCTTCACTAACAGACACTCTGTCTCCACACACACACACACACACACACACACACACACACTCGCTCTATACCCGCACACGCATTGTCTATCTATTTTTAAACACACACACACGCACACGCACATACCATCTCTCTATACACGCACGTGCATGGCCTCTCTATCGCTAAACACACACACAGCTATTTTCCTTATTTCCTCCCATAAATCGGTGTGTGTGCGTCAGCTAAAGGTTACCGCGGTGGGCGAGAGAGGAGCTCATTTTTAGTGCAGCAAATAAACCGATTTTACTGCAGTGCCATCGGAACATTTAACCCCTTTGGACAGGCCGGGAATATTATGATAAATAATCATTGCCGCAATGTTTATGCAGATGGAAAATAAGGTCTTAGCAAACACGTACACATTTTAGTCAGTCGACTGACTGACTAAAATGATTGACTGATTGACAGGAGGGCTGGCAAGCAGGCGGGCTGACTGACAGACACGGACAGACAAACAGACAGATAGACAGATAGATGCAGTGTTCTATCACAAGACGTGCTAGATAACACTGCTGACCTGACCATAACCGAGGCGAGAGCAGTAACAATTGAGCTGGCTCGCGGGCAAGACGCTGTGTGGCAGTCGACCGCTCCTGCCAGGTTAAGATGGGTCAGGAGCAGAGGCTGGATTCACCCACAGGGATTCATAAAGCTTACCACCTTCTATCAATGCATCACACTATTCCAGCGGTGCTGCTGCGATCGTATATATTGGTATTTCTCAATGTTCTGGTCGTTTGGATACTTACTGTTGGCCTCTGTGTGAAACAGGGGGCCGCCGGGATGGTTAGAATTCAGACAAACAGGTGAGTGCATTTCAGTGGAAATCACAACATCATCAGGGTTAGCCTACCCAAAACCGAAGGCAAAAAACTGTGTATTGTATCAATGAAATATTGGGTGTTCTCCCCAATATTCAAATCATCCAACACTACAGTAGATGCAGCACTAGGCAACTTAGCCCTTAATAATTCAGAAGAAAGATTAAAAAACTGCTAACCTCCACTTGCAAGATGTCCATGTCAAAGACAAGAAAGGTTGAAACAGAACAAATTATTACATTTCCATTCGATACCCACAGGGAAACTTGAAACCAATTAGCAGGTCAACTTTGTGAAGAATTGTATCAGAAGTGTTTTTCTTCTGTCCGGCCCCAATGAGGTAGCACTTGGTCTATGACGAACCACGACCTCAAACGAGTCAGACACCCCTGGTGTGGTTCCTGTTATAAACTCTCATGACCCCAGGAAGACCTGCTGAGTGTCAAGGCGTCAGCTGATAATATGATGGGTTGTGTTATAAACTCTCTGACCCCAGGAAGGCCTGCTGGTTGTCATGGCGTCAGCTAATAGGGATTCTTATAATAAACCCGAAGATAAACTAGTAAACTGCATCGAGTGTCCTGCAGTGTATATGCTGAATCAGTCTGTCCCCGAGGGAGGTTTACTAATAGTATCCAGAAATAGACACACCTCTCTCCCGGAGATAAACAGAGAGTCGATTATCGATCCAGATCCACTTAGAGGGCCCTGAGTGGTATCCTCGAGGTGAACAGGAAGTAGTATCCATCTCAAGCGTTCACAGGAAATGGAACCTTAGGGGTCTCAAGAAGGGTGACCCGGTAAGAGATCAAGTGAGAGGGGGGGAGCAACACTCCAGCCATCCCTTCAACATCCCTCATCTATTTATCCTCAGGACATGTGATGCTTGAGATGCACGCACCTGAAACCCTCCTGGATGTTTTGAGTTTGGATTGTCCGGTGTACAGGAAATAGAATGCAGGAAACAGGATTTGATGGAGAGGTATCTAACAGGAAAGAGCAGCTCTCTCTCGTTCCTGTGCTATACGTCTGCTTAACAATCGTGGGGATAATAAAGCGTATTCTGTCTCCCTCTCCCTCTCCCTCTCCCTCTCCCTCTCCCTCTCCCTCTCCCTCTCCCTCTCCCCCTCTCCCCCCCTCTCTCTCTCTCTCTCTCTCTCTCTCTCTCTCTCTCTCTCTCTCTCTCTCTCTCTCTCCCTCTGATACAAACCACATGACACAGATGAGTGTACGGATGCACGGGGCCAGGTCACAGAAAGTGATAATATATAAACAATGGAAACATATATTAATATAAACAATGTATATACACAATAATATGCATTTGCAGATGTATATATAAACACATGCAGGTATACCGCATGAGTATAAGTATACCAAAAGTACATGCACAAACACATGCACACACACACATACTAGACACATACTCAAATACACTCACATACGCATACAAACGCACGTTTGCATGCGTTTCATGCAGAAAAAGAATACACACACACACACACACACACACACACACACACACACACACACACACACACACACACACACACACACACACACACACACCACCAGGGTAGACAGAGATGCAACAGCATAAGGAGAGCGCGTGTCACACACGGATTCAGACGAACGGGGCCGGCAGCCAGATGGGCACCAGGAGGATTCTCCACACAGCAGAGCACTCCAGGTCCCACACAATGAGAACTCCTCCCCAGTGCTTCACAGCAACCCACCGGACCTCAGCTGCCTCCAGGCAGAAGGACACGGAATCAGAGCTCAACGGAGCGGATAGTTGAGGGGGAGGAGCCAACACCCGGAGACGGAGTTTGAGGAACCAGACTCCCGGTGAACATGTCCCGTGTTGTAACCTACTGTCCAGTCTACCTGCAGTCATTCCTTAAGTGAGTTACCCTGACCTCTACCTGTTTAGTATTAACAGTTATCTTTAAAAGCAAAAGGTAGGGAAGTTGATTTCGAGAAAAGTGTAAAATGTTCTGGATGAATAAGTAGTTAATAGTAGAGCAGGTCTTGCCATTCAAACTATCCCCTGAATGGTTCCAACATGTTTTCCATCCAACTTATCCCAACTTCACAATGGCTTTGTGAATTGAGTGGGATGGCATTTGGATAAATAAATGTCTTGGATGCTTTGGTAGATTAATTGCAAAGGTTAGCTTGAAACAAATTGTATAAGCCATTATTATATCAAGGTTCCTCTTACGTCTCGTCCTGAGTTTGGATTAGTTGCCACCACTTCTGTTCAGCAGGAGGTCACTGCTCAATGTGTGAAGATTTTTAAAAACTCTACCCATGACTAAATATACACTGTTCAGAAATATATATACACAAATGTACACCCATCTATCCATGAATAAATGTACACACCACACAAATAGTTATATGTGTATAGATTTACACATCCTCCATCCAAACATACCACTTTATATAATTAATAATCTTTAATGTATTTTCTTTGAGGGTTTTCTCTTTCCCACCATGAGAACAGAGAGCAGAACCTGGCCCATCAGCTCCTCGAGCAGTGAGTGTTAAGGAGTGAGAAAGCGTGGGGATGGAGGAGACAGCTCCTCCATTGGACCCCTCGGGGCCATTCTCCGACCGGGCCGACGTTCCCATCAACAAATGAAGCTCTCACGGGCCTAATCCTCAACACCAGTGACCCCAGAGCAGAACAACTCTGGAAAGAAGCAAATTAAAAACTCAACAAAGTCCATGTGCAGGCACTGACCGGGAAATGATGTTGCAGTATTTTATTCACCTTTCCTCTTCTCTTTTATTTTGCCTTCCCTCCCTCAGTCGATATATACTGCTCTCTGTCGTACCTTTCTCCGTCGTACCTTTCTCCGTCGTCCCTCTCTCCGTCCCTCTCTCCGTCCCTCTCTCGGTCCCTCTCTCGGTCCCTCTCTCGGTCCCTCTCTCGGTCCCTCTCTCGGTCCCTCTCTCGGTCCCTCTCTCGGTCCCTCTCTCGGTCCCTCTCTCGGTCCCTCTCTCGGTCCCTCTCTCGGTCCCTCTCTCGGTCCCTCTCTCGGTCCCTCTCTCCGTCCCTCTCTCCGTCCCTCTCTACGTCCCTCTCTCCGTCGTCCCTCTCTACGTCCCTCTCTCCGTCCCTCTCTCCGTCCCTCTCTCCGTCCCTCTCTCCGTCCCTCTCTCCGTCCCTCTCTCCGTCCCTCTCTCCGTCCCTCTCTACGTCCCTCTCTACGTCCCTCTCTCCGTCGTCCCTCTCTCCGTCCCTCTCCCTTCCTCGAACAACTCTCCCTTCCTATCTGAGTTTGCCCTTGGCTTATTTCACTTCCCTCAATGTCACCACATTAACATCCTTTATTTACCGTTCATTGAGTCCATCTACTACCTTGTCCAGCTGGAGTTTCATGGAAATATATAGTTTGGCCTGTGAGAGATCCTTCATTAATTATGATTATTGATTACTGACTAGCAAGTTCTAGTCTACATGTTTGCTGTACAAATGAAAGGACACATTAAAAGTGCCGTACACATTTAAACTGCACGACCCATTAAAACTATGGTTAACTTTTAAACTACAGGACCTATTTCGACTAGTTGACACATTTCAACTACATGACACATTTCAACTACAGGACAAATTTAAACTAAAGGACACATTTAAACTAAATTTCTAATTTGAACTACAGGACAAATAAAAGTACAGGAGAAATATTAACTACAGACACACACACACACACACACACACACACACACACACACACACACACACACACACACACACACACACACACACACACCCACCCCTCTAACCTAAGACACATAGACACACACACCCTTCTCCAGACAGACATTGATTTTCCACTGATGTGGCAGCGGGGGGGGGGGGGGATTAAGGTTAGGTGGGTGTGGGGACTGGAGTACCCGCAAACACACACAGCCAGGTGCACACTATTGGGGAATTCTAAACCACACTAACACACACACAAGTGTTTTGACATGAAACAGAGAAGGGTTGTGGCTTGAGGTTAGAGTTAAAACAACCGGTGGTTCCTCTACTCTTGCCCTTTGACCCACAGACACTCACCCACACCCACCCACAACCACACACACACACACACACACACACACACACACACACACACACACACACACACACACACACTTAAAGCTCCTACTGTCTGAACCTCACACACCACCTGGCGTATTTTCTCCTTGTGAGGCCCGTCGAGGATCGTGTTTTATCTCGTGCTTTTATCTCACGCTTTTCCAATCTATAGGCTAACCAGCCATTAGTTTAGCAAAGTCAACATGCTTTACTATCTGGGCACCACTAAGGTGCTAAGAAACTTCAGGCAAACCAGGCTTGGTACCAATTTGCGCTCCAATGTCATTACCTCTCTCTGTCAACCCACTCTCTGGTCTTAAAGCCATTAGAATCTCTGTGACTTGACCTAAAGTCAGCTGCTAGTTAGTATTAGCAGGATTAAACCGATCTGAACTAAATCCAGTTAATTGGATATATATATATATATATATATATATATACATATATATATATATATATATATATATATATATATATATATATATACATATATATATATATATATATATATATATATATATATATATATATATATATATATATATATATACAACGCCTGTAGGTGAAAGTCGCGTGGATAGCAAAAGACAAGGGAATTACACTGTGCATTACACGCTACGCCCTCGGTCTGAGTACGCCTCAAGCTGGAGATGAGAAGCTTTGTTCTAGTATTATGGGATAGCCATCTGGTAACATGGCGACTCCCAGGTCATGCTGTAGAGGGTGTAGTCTGGTAACACCTCTTTATGCCTGCCAGGGGGTCAAGTCTCTGGGGGGACACTGGTCTTGGGTCAGAGAAGGTATTTACTGGGGGTCTTCTACTGGGTGAACTAGTCAACCATCCGTGACGGTCAGCATACACCCCGTTCTATCCATGGATGGATGGACCTGGTTGAACCCGAGGTTGAATGCAAAGAGGGTAGGAGGGAGAAGGGTGTAGACCAGGCGGGCGGCGTTTGACTCTGTTTTGGTTTGAGCCTACAGACTTCCTCAGAGAATTGTATGCATCCTTGAGAGAGATCCACTAACCTATATGCTTAATGACAAATGTCAGCTAACGAATAGTGAAATAGAGTCTAGACTGGGAGACATCCTCCCCAGACTAAGCCCCACATGTACTCTGAAATACATTCTGGGAGAAGAGTAATAGTGTGAAGATCCCAAACAAACATCTCTCAAAGTGTTCGAGCTCACTGGAAGGAGCGGTGAAACTTCATGACCTGCTTTAGTTTCTGTTCTTAGACTCTGTGCTGCCTTTGTAATATTATTTGATTGTTTATTTAATGGCAGACAACATTAATGGAGGAATAGTATTCATGACATGTTCTCAAGAAAAAGGTTTTTACTAAATTCCCTCAGAACACAAAAGTTTGGAACAAAATAAAATTTGAACTATGTTAAAGTATTACCTTCTGGAGATAAAATGTTTCTCATAGCAGTGCGATTACTTTATTGTGCTGGCCTAATTGTTTCCCCGTCTCTGTCAGCAGGAACAAAGTGGAAATGTTACCAATTAACAAAGTAAGTGTATCATGAAATAGCCTTTTAGTAAAATGAGAAATCAGCACTTTGAGGTGATAAATGAAGTGAAGTAAAAAGGTAAACCTTTGCATTGCACATTTCTAGTGAAATAAAAGAACAAAACTAAAGATAAAAAAAGCTGGCGATTTTTTTTTTGTACTTCCTTGCAGCATTTAAATAAAAGCATTTAGAAGACGGATGGTAGCGAGGGCTTGTTTGATACGTCCGCTTTGTCGGTTTGGATTATTTATTTGTCGTTCAAGAGAGCCGCGCTTCCCAGGTCATCATTTATCTTCCTTATGACACGTCGTAAAAGTTGCGTGACAAGCTTGGATCTGACAAAATAACTGCCCAAGATTGGTTGTCGAAAAACAATTCCATTATCTGAGAAGTGTTTCTCTTTGTGATGTCTTGCTGTCACTCCTTCTCCCAAGTTTCAAAAGTAACCGACCTTCTGAACACACAAAAGCCACAAACTGTACGTATAAATAGCCAAATAACAGCGGAATGCTAGATGTTATTGTTCATGCTCAAATTGAATTTTTCTTTTCTTTCCAAAACATGAACATCCAGGTCTACTTTATAACCTTCAAGAGTCAAAAACCACATATCAGCAGCTACAGAAAAGGATCACAGAACAAAACCAAAAGGTTAACTGTACCATAAAGTAAGTCTGAATATTTTCGGATTATCTATTTCCTACCATTACGAGAGTTCTTCCGAACAATCCCAAACATGTTCAAGTGGTGATTTCAAACTGTGGTGGATCGCTACTAGAGATAACATCTACTGATAACATCTACTGATAACATCTACTGATAACATGCAGAGCTTGACTCTGTGGGCACACGTTTCCTCCACGGAGAGACGAGAAAGGGCCTGGGAAAGGGATTCCCAATTTACCCTCCGAGCCGCAGCAGACAGGAGTCTGTGTATGAGTGCATAAGGGGACATGGTGGCAGGCTGGGGGAGGATTGTTAGTGAATTAAGTTTGAACTGACAGGGTGAAACCTGGGGGTGGAGGTGACAAGAGGGATCAAGTAATGCAGGAGAGGCTCTGGCTGCTTGTCTCCGAGTCCCTCCCGAGAGATTCCTCCGTGAAGATATTCACCTAAAGCCCGGCTTTCTGCCCGAGTCATCCCGGATCTACGGTGGGAGTCCTGCTCAACTCACAAGATATCCCAGAGTTCATTTATAGAACGTTCCTTTTTAACTCATGGTCATTTTCGTCATTCATTCTTTAGTTTTATTCATCCATTCATTTGGTCCTTTTTGATGCATCAATATTTCCATCCATCCATCCACCAATATACTATCTATTCATTCATTCATTAACCCATGTATTCATGCATGCACTGATTTATCAATCAGTTTATCCAAACATCCATCTGTATGGATTCATCCATCCTTTAACGAATCTGAAGAGCTATCGTCAAGGACTCCTAGAGAGGGACTTAACTCCCATTGCAGACCACGTTATATACACTCTGCACACATGTTTACTCCTTGTTTATTCATCCACACATCAATATATTCATGCATCCATCCACCCATCAATGTATTAATTCAATCATCCACCCATCAATTCAAACCTTGAATCTCTTAATGTATTCCAGTACTGTTGACCTAAAAAGATTATAAGTTAAGGGTTATACTAACACGTCGGGCTCTTTTACGCTGAACCTGTTGTCCGTATGGTTATCCGAAGGCTCCAACCCTCTGTGTGATCGACACCGTCACACACCTATGTCCAAAGTGCCCCGCCCACCCTCAACAAACCAGACCCAGCTGTTGGGTGGGCAGCGACTGCTGCTGTAGGAGGGAGACAGAGAGAGAGAGAGGGAGGGAGACTCACAGGGGGAGGGGGGGAGAAGTGGAGGGGGGGGGGGCGGGCCCAGCGGTGCCAATATGTTACTGTCACTCAGTGTTTTCTCCCATGATCCTTTGCCGCTGAGAGCTTTACACTGACGGTGTCATTGAATGGATTTATATTCTGAGAGACAAACAATTGATATATTTTTTGTGAGGATTTGGCTCAGACTGCTCGACTGTCAAAGCAAAATAATCGCTGTTATCCAAATATATGTTTTTATTTATTTTGTGTGTTCCCGGTTTTGTTGATGCTTACCCCGACTCTCAGACCACTCACAGCATTGTCCCTTCAAGGGAATATTATAGGGTTTGATTGATTGAGTGTCTGCACACACAAACACACACACAAACAATTGTTTAAATGTTTGTGTGTATTTGTATGTATGTGTGTGTGTGTGTGTGTGTGTGTGTGTGTGTGTGTGTGTGTGTGTGTGTGTGTGTGTGTGTGTGTGTGTGTGTGTGTGTGTGTGTGTGTGTGTGTGTGAGAATTGTTTGTCCTTGTGTGTTTGTTATGTTGCATGAGTTTGTAACTGTCTATATCTGTGTGTGTGTGTGTGTGTGTGTGTGTGTGTGTGTGTGTGTGTGTGTGTGTGTGTGTGTGTGTGTGTGTGTGTGTGTGTGTGTGTGTGTGTGTGTGTGTGTCTGTATACATGTATATGCATGTCTTTGTCTGTGTGGTATGTGTGAGGTTGATGTGTGTGTGAGACTGGTGTGCTTGTGTGTGTGTGTGTGTGTGTGTGTGTGTGTGTGTGTGTGTGTGTGTGTGTGTGTGTGTGTGTGTGTGTATATGTGTGAGACAGAACAACACAGCTATTCTGTTTGTCTGGGGAGAGAGGCACTAGCGCCTGCTATTTCTACTGCTCGTGGCTCTCACTTGCTCTCTCTCTCTACCTCTCACTCTTGCTGCATAACGCTCTCTCGCACCCTCTGTACAGTTCTCTCTCTCCTTGTTTAACTGTCTCTCTCTCTGTATAACTCTCTCCCTCCCTCCCTCTCTCTCTCTCTCTCCCTCTGTGTAAAACTCTCTCCAATCTCTCTCTCTCTGTACAACTCTCTCTCTGCATAACTCTCGCTCACTCTCTACCAACTCTCTCTCTGTATAACTCTCGCTCACTCTCTACCACCTCTCTCTCTCTGTATAACTCACGCTCACTCTCTCCCTCCTCTCTCTCTCTGTATGACTCTCGCTCACTCTCTCTCTCTGTATGACTCTCGCTCACTCTCTCTCTCTGTATAACTCACGCTCACTCTCTCCCTCCTCTCTCTCTCTCTGTATGACTCTCGCTCACTCTCTCTCTCTGTATGACTCTCGCTCACTCTCTCTCTCTGTATAACTCTCGCTCACTCTCTCCCTCCTCTCTCTCTCTCTGTATGACTCTCGCTCACTCTCTCTCTGTATAACTCTCGCTCACTCTCTCTCTCTGTATAACTCTCGCTCACTCTCTCCCTCCTCTCTCTCTCTCTGTATGACTCTCGCTCACTCTCTCTCTGTATAACTCTCGCTTACTCTCTCCCACATCTATCTCTCTGTATAACTCTCGCTCCCTCTACCACCTTGCTCTTTCTGTATAACTGTCTCTCTCTCTTGCCTTCTCCTTATCTCATTTCATTTCCACTCGTTGTCTTCCCTGTTTTCTCATTACCTCTCCTCATGGCTCTTATCTTCCTGAGCTCCTTTTGCCTCAGGTTTTTAATCTCTCTCACACTCCCTCTCTCCGACTCTCACTCTCTCTATTGCACTCTCTCTCCCACTTTCTCTCTCTCTCTGCTCACATCTGTCTCTCTGTGTGTCTCTCTCTTTGTCTATATCTCTCTCTGCTCTGCTCTGTCTCTGTCTCTGTCTCTGTCTCTTTCTCTATCTCTCTCTCTCTCTCTGCTTTCCTATGTCTCTCTGTCTCTCTGTGTCTCTCTCTTTCTCTGCTTCCCTCTGTCTCTCTGTGTCTATGTCTCTTGCCTCTTCTTTCGGCCTCTCTCTCCTGACTCTTACTACTTTACTCTTTAAAACAGAAGATGACATGGGGCCGACAGGGGGAGTCTCGACTCTCTCTGAACTGGATCTAGTTCAGAGAGAGAGAGAGAGAGAGAGAGGGAGAGAGAGAGCAAGAGCGAGAGAGAGAGAGAGAGAGAGAGAGAGAGAGAGAGAGAGAGAGAGAGAGAGAGAGAGAGAGAGAGAGAGAGAGAGAGAGAGAGATAGTGCTCTTGTCTGCTTTTGCTGTAAAGCTCAAACTGATTCAAATCAGGAGTTGTCCGACCGTGTTTCTCTACAAACCCGTCAACCAGGACCCGAACCACACTCTAAACCGACCCATTTATGCAGTTTAAAGCCTCCAAATAACTACAGACAATTAGTTTAAGAAGAACGTAAACAGATTTGCGCTTGCGTGAACCAGATTAACGAGACAGAAGGGCAACCAAACAGCTGTGGGTATCAAACCTGTAATACGGTACTTCATGAATACCCACACACCCCTACCCACATATCCATTAACACTTACACAGCCACGCACACAGACACAGTCACACATGCACACACACACATACACACACTCACACACACACACAATGGCCTCTCCGCCCATTACCTCTGCCCAGCCTGAAGCTCCGTCTGAGTCGGTGCTTCATGTCTCCCCCCCCCCCCCCCCTGCCCCCCCTCACTGGCCCTGACAGCTGCTACCGGATGCTGGCCACCCCGGCCCCCCCGCCCCCCCGCTGGGGGCAGCGGGGCGCTAAGACGCTCTCCCGCCGAGAAACCAGAAGACCTGGACGTCATTTATCAGGGTGATTAGAGATGAACGAGTGGTGAAGACGTCGTTGAATAGGGAGTGTGTGTGTGTGTGCGTGAGCGTGTGTGTGTGTGTGTAAGTGTGCTTGCGTGTTAATGTGTGTGTGTGTGTGTGCTTTTCATGTGTATGTGTGTTTGCTTGCATGTGAATGTGTTTGTGTGTGTGTGTGTGTGTGTGTACGTGTGTGTGCTTGCATGTGAGTGTGTGCGCGTGCGTACGTGCGTGCGTGCGTACGTGCGTGCGTGCGAGTGTGTGTGTGTTTCAGTGAGTCGACTGTGTGACCTAAAGTGCTTGGCCCAGGTGTTGCCACGCAACCACAAAAAATATTCCCCTAATCCCGGGGTGCTGAGAGCCCTGAAGCTGCAGGTAAACGCTGGGCAATTCGGATGTTTCGGCTGAGCGAGTATGTGCTGACCGACGGAGGGAAATGGGCCACCCACTGCAGCACCTGTTGGAGCTCACACGGGACGCCTCGCGGTTCCAGTCGGGACACGAGAGCTCACACAGGAAATGAGATCACACACCGGTCCATCCGTGGCCGGGGTCGACGGTCCGATCGAAACGGCCGAGCGAGCGCACAGGTGCAGGAGTGCTGGGGTTACCCGCCCCGCTTTACACGCGTGACCACGAGCCGTCCCGGTAGCGCGCACGGTGACGAGGTCCGGCGCCGCGTCGATGTGGCGCGATGCCTCGCTCCTACTGGGGCGTCCGGTGGGGTCAACTGTGTGGGAGGGTGTGTGTGGGTAATCTTCGTGTGTGCATGTGTATAGATATGTGTATGTGTGTGTGTGTGTGTGTGTGTGTGTGTGTGTGTGTGTGTGTGTGTGTGTGTGTGTGTGTGTGTGTGTGTGTGTGTGTGTGTGTGTGTGTGTGTGAGTGTGGGGCTGTGCATGCATCCACATATCTGTGTGTCTGTGTGTGCGTGTTTCTTTGTGTTTGAGTGTGCATATGTGTGTATATGTATATGAATGTGTGTGTGTGTGCATATTTAGATGTATATGCGTGCGTGCCGCTGCTTGTGCTTGCATGCGCATGTGTTTGTGCATATGTATATGTGTGCGTGTGTGTGTGTATATGTGCGTGCGCGTCCGTGCGCGTGTGCGTGTGTCCCGCAGTAGGCAGTGGTGAACAGCCTCCGCCCCGTCCACCTGCGTCCATGGATCATTCCACCGCGGGGCCGGCAACATGAAGCCGTTAGAAACACAGAGCGGTGACATTATAAACTCAACCATTCACTGCGCCACTCGCTCCCCTACTCCAGATGTTACGCCTTTATGAGCTTGGCTCAGCCTCGCACGCCCTTTATGACTTCAAGGGTGTTGTAAAATACTCTCAGTAGGCGAAGATAACCCAGCGGAAACCTTTGGTGACAGGCAGGGGGGACATACACACAAGAATAGCATCTTTGTGTGTGTGTGTGTGCGTGTGTGTGTTGTGTGAGTATGTATGGCTACGTTGGCGTGTCGGTGTGTGTTTGTATGTATGGCTGTGTTTGTATGAGTGTGTGCATGCCTGTTTGTATGTCTATATGCTGCGTGTGTGTGCATGTGAATGTATGCGTCTATGTTTTTGTGTATTTACACTACCAAGGATGTGCCCATTGAAAGTGTGTGTGGGTGTGTGCGTGTGTGTGTGTGTGTGTGTGTGTGTACCTACATCTCTGTGTGTCTAAACGTGTGCTTGTCTATGTTTGTGTATGGATGTGTGTGTTTGTATCTGATCCTTTCCAGTCATTTCCTCGCCCCACAAACACACACACTAAAACACATATATTTTGCATAATTAAGGAATCATGACACCACGCAATTTCAAATGAGCCTCGCTAACACGACACGGTCTAAGATAAGACTCAAAGACAACATCAAACCCGACAGCGTCCGACATCAAGCGTCCGACGCTGTGATAGGCCGGCCTCAGGTGGTGAAGCAGCCGGGCTCCTCTAAGGCCGGTTCTACGTTAACTTTGAAGCCCGGTTCCACATCCAAAGTGTGGATGAGTGGAGTGTGCGCGGCGGTCGTCTCATCCTCTTCAAAGCCCCATCAGAGCCTAACCCCTGGGCCAGTTAACCCATCCGACGAGGACTCCGAGAGAGAGGGGCGTTATCTCCCATCACAGGCCGCGTTCTGTACAGTATGTACATATGTTTACATAATGTTCCTTGTCGATACAGGCCGGTTCGTTTTTTATTTGAAGCTGTTTATAATATTGTTACATAAACAGCTTATAATATTGTTTTTGTTATAAAATGAATCCGTGCGGTCATTTCCAGGAAGACTTGTCAGCAAAGCGAGTACCGAAAAACGGGTTGCCATGGCATCAACCGAATCTTCCACTTTTTTTTTTATATATATATATATATATATATATATATATATATATATATATATTTTGGTTAATTGCGGCGTAAATCCGGGGCATTCATAGCATCCAGACATCGGCCGTGTCTCTGAGTGCTGCCGCCTCGGTTCGTAATCATTAACAAAAAATAAAAAAAATAAAAAAACTGCAGCAGCATCACGAGAGGGAAATGAGCCTCTGAGCCCACTTCAGTGTTTTACCTTACGCAGCCTCGTTAGTGGTGGATGGCTTTCATTTGCATTCATTACACGGTGGAGCCCACAGCGCCGAGGAGATCTGCAGGACTGCCGCTGGCGCAGGACTGAGCCCGACCACCGCACGCTGCCCGCAACGTGTTCAGAGACCTATTCGTTTGTTTACTGTTCTTATGATGATGTTGGCGGCGCGGCGCCCATAATGCACTGGAAATGGGGGATTGGAAACTCAAACAGCACTCGTGTGGAAAAATGTAAAACTAATAAAAGTAAGGGTAGGGTACTGTAGTGGTGAGGGGTTGTTTGACTCACGGCCTGAGAGGTACTGGGTTCGATCCCCGTTGTCCCCGGCCTAGCCTCTTGATGTACTAGAGGCCCCAGCCCGTGAACTGTTCCTCAACTCAGTGCAGAAGCACTGAAAAAGAAATCTGCTCGACATGCAGAGTTTGTACAAGTCTCGGCAAAGTGTGCTCCGACTTCAACATCGTCTGGGCGCCCGGGACACGAACATCAGCCCCCGGGGAAATCGGCGGTCATTAACTGAGTTTCAGCCTCATATCCTTGGATCTTCGTCATCAGCTTCCACTTCTCTGGCACATTCACACAGTTATTCATTTCACGCACAAATCAATGCTTCTGGACTCATCTGTGGGGTCCATTGCTTGGGCTAATCCGCTTATCCTTCTGAAATAATATTAATTGTGTGCCAGATCCCCCCTTCCTCCCAACCCCCCCCCAAACATCACACTACCACACCCTACTCTAAACCCTAGCCCTCCATTTTATCCCAGATTATTTTTCTCAGGAAGCCTGATGTAATGTACAGCTTAACTTAACAGTGGCTTGGCTCACAGCAGTACATTGTAAAAGCTTCCCAATACCTGAACAAAGCAAATTGCCTTCTGTACAATATTTGCTGTCTGACGGAATTTATAAAAAAAAAAAGAACCACTAAGGTACAACAATACCATCGTTTGTTTATCTGTAATGAGTTTTTATATTGCTAATTGTTTTGTAATACTTGGCATCACGTGTTTCTCAAGAACCCATTTTCTTGCAACATTGCATCATTTATTAGTAGCCTGGGAACGAGACAAATCTGCAAATTCATGTTTTTATTTCCTCTGGCCCGTGCGTCTGGCCCCCGTCCCGTTCATACAGACATCCGGGTCGGGCCAATCACAACCGTGTATCTAAAAGGGGCGGGTTTGATATGAAGACTCTACATGGGAGCGCCCAATGGGAGATCAGTCGAGGCTTTTCACAACCAACAACTAAGATGGCAAATGAACAGAGTGGTTCCAGACAAAGACGCATTTGTGAATCGATCTGGCGAGGACAGGAAAAGTATGATAGCACTTGCTAGTCATTTAGCAGACGCTGTTATTATTAGACTCACAGTGGAGTCAGCTGTCACTCAGGAGCAGGTAGGGCATCGGGCACAAACAGGTCTACTAAGGCCTGAGGACTTCAACAAACACTTTTTGTATCCATGCAGATACAAGTCTTAACTGTCAAAAGTGTTTTCATTTAAAGCAAGAAGGAGGAATTTTGCTGGTAAGCAGAGAGACGGCAAACTGCTTAAGACTGATGGCTTACGCCTCTGCATGTATTCCATAATGTAAATTATAGTACCTTCATGACACGACTTTGACAAAACCCTTTGTATTGTAATCACACATTTGCATATACATTTACATTGTAGGCGGTTGCCAAAGACTAGACATCCCCTTGGAAATGTACATCATAATGTATTGCATCCCTTCATGGGAGACGTCTCTGACAAAATACTCAGTGGGTCCTTGGTCATTCATCCATGACACCAGACTATCAGTGCTGGTCTCAGTATTACTACAGTATATGTCCTGGTGCTCCAACTCTGATGAATTGGAAGGAAGAGTTGATGGCCAGAGTGGCACACTTCACCTAGGATAAAGGGAGTCGTTGAAAAGCTTTTAATTGCAGAGTGTGGAAGTTTGTTTTGTGGTGTATCCATGCTGCTATGTCAGAGATCTCTGGAGTGTGTGTGGTGATGGCTGGTTCTACCGGTGTGCATCGATGACTCAGCCTCACCCTGGCCCAGACTCACCCGTCTGACCAGGTGAGGCTGTTTGAACCAGCCGTCACCGACACACACTCCACATACACGACCACACAAAGTACGCACAAACAGAGTTGTACACAAACACCGAGGTAAACACTGCACCGTAACACAAAGATAAAGGTTCCCGGACACACAAGAGGACGGACACAAATAGGTACGCAAAGACACAGGTATCACACAGACACACAAACAAATTGCTCATTTAAGTCGCACACATATCCTGGTGAGTCATAAATAGCTTTTCATCAGTGAGTGAAATGAGGGCTGTGTCTTTTCTCTGCTAATTATACGGGATAGACAGACGAGCTAATCATTGGAATGCCCACAAAAACACAGACATTAACACAGAGAAGCACATCGAGCACACACACGCGCACACACACACACACGTGAGCACACACGCGAGCACACATGCGAGCACACGCGCACACACACTCCTTTCCTCGTCTAGTCCCTTTTGAAGGACCTCAGAGAGATCCTCATTATTACTGCCAATCCAAAGAGTATGTGTGTACGTTCAAGAGACCGTGCACTGCTCCACACGGACCACTACCGTTCCAGTGGGCCGTGCACGTTAGAGAGACCGTGCACGTTAAAGAGGCCACTACCGTTCCAGTAGGCAGTGCACGATTTGCTTGCATGTGTTCATCAGCTGCTTCTGCCCGTCTGTGATCAGACAAGAGTCTGTATGGGCCGGGCTGCTCCTCTTAGAATCAGACTTAATACAGATAATAGGAGGGTCATAGGTCGCTAGGAATGGAACAAATGATAAATGACAGCGGGAATATGTCTCTGTGATCCTTAAATAAACAGCTTAAGTCGTGATTTTCTCTGTAGTCAGGGTTTGCTGCTCTCCAAAATTACATATTGCTTTAGCACGGTCTGATTGGTGGGAAACAGCTTTTTTCGCACCAAGATTGTTTGCTGATCTCATTAAGCTTAAGTATTTCATGTTTTGCATTTTTTAATCTCCGAACATCAGAAAAATACAACAACGTAATTGGTTTGCTGAGGCCGATAAGTTTGTACGACGGCGGTGTATAATTACTTCGGCTCTTGCACGTTGCCATCGGCAATATCACAGACATCATATCCGACTGTGCTTGTCGATACGGCACATACTAACAGCACGCCTGCTCCCCTACAGACGCCTCGCGTTCCCAGTGCTACCACAATGTTCCCCCTCCCTGCCTCGCAGCACGCCGTCTCATTAAGAGAAGCCGTGATTACGTCCTCCATTTTGAAAAGGGAACCCACAATATCTGAAGTACAAGAGGCGAGGGGCTGCAGTAGCGCACGCATGCTATATAATTAAACACCGTGGGGACCCTCCTGTATTTTAACTTGTCTGAAGTATTCGGCTCGTTTTGAAGCCAGTGGCTTCCAATTAATGATCACACAGCCGCACGCATGCCGAATATTTGTCCGGATCAACAGTTTCTGGTATGCGTGTTGTTAAAGCGTGTTCTTAGATAGCGTGTCGCAAAAAAAACCGAAGAGATGTTTTAGAGGAGAAGGAGCTAAATACGGATGCTTAGTACACCCACAAATATCTACAGTAACAGTAAAATGATAGGGACTATTTCACTAATTGATCGCTCCGTATAAAAGATAAAGAGGGAAGGGGATTTCGTTTCACTGCTGACTCTATGCAGCAGCAGATGGCTGTTTGATGGCCTTCGCGTGCCGTTGGTCCCACGACCATAAAAACAGACTATCATAGTAGAACATTCACTTCCCAATGTACTATCCCTCTCTCCATGGTCATCTTCAAACCCTAATTATTAAATATCAGTTTAATATTATGACGATCCAAACCTATCCTATGTTGGGGCAACGGCACAGAGTATGTATTATTGGCACTCGGTCGAATGTGTGTTAATGGAGGGTAAAGAATAAATTAAATTTGACCACAACAGCTTTAAGCCTGAAGAACCAGTCATGCCATGGAATATGCAAAATATGTGTTTCTGAATTTCTGAATCCAAAATAGACCAACATAGAGTCCTATTTGAAACAAGGGGACAAACACAGGCCCTCTTGATCCTCTCTCTGTATGATTTGCTCCGTTTAAACAATATTATTTACACTATTTATTTTATCCAGCTAGTCTAGCTACAAATACCAACCGAAAATATGCTCTGCGTGTTCTGGGGCATAGCTATAACGTTACCGCCGATATTCCCTCCAGTTGGACGCATTATATCATGGTCTCATCTGTGATGTCGGCCGTGGCGTGCCATACACACAAACCCCACCCTCGCAGAGCCTTCCTCGTGGGCCTCAACACGGAGTTCAACTGTAACCGAGCTAAGCTCACTGGCTCATAATCCCCCTCGCTGTCTCCACCCGCCTCACGGGGGGGGGGCCCGGGGAACCCGGCAGGAACACATTACTCCATCGGCCCCTCCAGAACGTTCTCTGGAACCGACCTCCTTCCTGTTCTGTGTTCTGTTCCAGGGAAAGGGGGGAAAAAAAAAAAAGACGAAGGAAAGGAAAGAAAGAAAACAGGCGTTCCATTAATGTGGGAGCCGTAATGATCACCGGCAGACATGCAGATCTGCCTAATTAGGGGCTTTGTTGATCCTCCCCGACTGGGTTCGGGCGGCCCGCGGGCCTGCTGTTCTCCCGCATAGATCATCATAGATACTTAGAGAGATGGAGATGAGGAGGGGGAGGGGGGGGGGGGAGAGAGGTGGGGGTGTGGTGGGGGGGGAGAGGGAGGAGGCGGGGTAGGGTAGGGCTGGGGTTGAGGAGAGGTAGCGGGGGAGAGGTGGAGAGGTAGGGTGGGGGGGGGGTGAGGAGAAGCAGGGGGGTGGGGAGAGGGGGAGAGTAGGGATGCACCGAATATTCGGCCACCAAAAATGTTCGGCCCGAAAACGGACCAAAACATAATGACGTTTAACATTTTATTTTTGCTTAAAAAATAATAATATAATAAAAAATAAAAAAAAATTACTCATTTATTTAAAGGTATATTGTTCTTAAATTATTGCTATAAGGTCTGCTGGAATGTTAGAAAATGTTTAGTATTAAATAAATATTTTGTATCAAATTTGTAATTGATTTTTTTTTTATTGAAAAGCAAGACAAAAAAGTTTATAAAGGACAATTAATTGTGTGATTTATGCAATGGTGAAAAAATTAAAGCAAAATGAATGAAAAACAGCAAAAGCCACGTTCGGTATTCGGTTTGGCCTTCGGCCAACTGTTGCAGTATATTCGGTTTCGGCCCAGAATTTTCATTTGGGTGCATCCCTCGTGGAGAGGGGGAGAGGGGGAGAGGTAGGGAGGGGGGGAGAGGGGGAGAGGTAGGGTGGGGGGGAGAGGGGGAGAGGTAGGGTGGGGGGAGAGGGGGAGAGGTAGGGTGGGGGGAGAGGGGGAGAGGTGGGGTGGGGGGAGAGGTGGGGTGGGGTGGAGAGGGGGAGAGGGGGAGAGGTGGGGTGGGGGGAGAGGTGGGGTGGGGGGGAGAGGGGGAGAGGTGGGTTGGGGGGAGAGGTGGGGTGGGGGGGAGAGGGGGAGAGGTGGGGTGGGGGGGAGAGGGGGAGAGGTGGGGTGGGGGGGAGAGGGGGAGAGGAGGAGAGGTAGGGAGGGGGGAGAGGGGGAGAGGTAGGGTGGGGGGAGAGGGGGAGAGGAGGGGTGGGGGGGAGAGGGGGAGAGGTGGGGTGGGGGGGGAGGGGGAGAGGTAGGGTGGGGGGAGAGGGGGAGAGGAGGGGTGGGGGGGAGAGGGGGAGAGGTGGGGTGGGGGGAGAGGGGGAGAGGTAGGGTGGGGGGGAGAGGGGGAGAGGAGGAGAGGTAGGGTGGGGGGAGAGGGGGAGAGGTAGGGAGGGGGGGGAGGGGGAGAGGTAGGGTGGGGGGAGAGGGGGTGGAGAGACAGGGTTGCGGGGGGTGGGGGGGGTTAGAGGTAAGGGGGTGGTGAGGTAGGGAGGAAGGGGGTGTAGGACAGAGAGTCAGGTGGAGGATGGGGGAGAGGGCGCACAGCGGTGGGGTTGGGAGAGGAAGAGGCCGAGCAGAAGGGAAGGAGAGAGGAAGGGGAGGGCCTTAGGGGGCTGGAGGAGATGGGAGGAGGAGGACGGAAGGGTGGGGCAGGAGGTTGAGGAACAGGAGGGGAAGGGGGAGGAGAGAGGTAGGGGAGGAACAGATGAAGGAGGAGGGGAGGAGAGAGGTAGGGGTGGAGGAGAGAGGAGAGAGGAAGGATGGTGTAGAGAGGTGGGGAAATGAGGTCGGCTGATTGTGTAGGAGTGAAGAGAGGGGAGACGATAGGTTAAGACATAATATTTACTCTATTTTAATGGATGGCAGCTTCTGAATCAAGGTTTAATCCCTCATCCTCTTTTGACGCTTTTGTGTTCTGGCTGTCAGTCACTGCACAGAGCCAGGGATCCCTCTAGCCCAATATGAACTTTGAATTCACTCTCCTGTCAATTTAACTGTGTTGAGTTTAATCAGAGCTCTCTGTTGCTTTCGGGCGTTTATTGTGTTTTCTTTGGACTTACGCAAACAGATTAAAACAAAGATTGCACATGAAGAATGGCTAATTAGTTGTAATGAGTTTAGAATGAGCCCGTATCTAGAATCTTCCAGAAACGTTCCGGGTGTTTAAACGTCTCCGTCAACCGGTTTGATCCAGCTGTGCTGTATCTGTGTCAGTTCCCTCCTGGTTGCTCCATAGATTCAGCGCCTGATGCTCGGAGAGGAAGGTGCATCGATATTCAAGGTATCCTAAACTTACCTAACACATTCAGACACACAGACTTACACACTCCGTCACGTGTACTATGATCCTTCATGTGATCAGTAATCATACTATCCTTTATGCCTACTAGCAAAGGGAGGAAGACAGAGAAAGAGAGAGAGCAAAAGAGAGCATAAAATAAAGATAGAGACAGAGCCAGACAGGAGGGAGAGACAGAGAGAGGGAGAGCAGAGAGAGTGAGAGCAAAAGAGACATGGATAAAGAAACAAAGAGAGAGGGGAAAGGGAGGGGGAGGAGAGAGAGCGACAGAGAGAGAGGAGATAGTGTAAGAGAGAGACCAAGAGGAGGGAGGGAGAGGAGAGAGCGACAGAGAGAGAGAGGAGAGAGAAAGAAACCGAAGGAGAGAGGAGAGAGCGAAAGAGAGAGGAGAGAGAAGGAAAAGAGAGAGGCAGAGTGGAGAGAGGGAGAGGGGATAGAGCGACAGAGAGAGAGAGAGAGAGAGAGAGAGAGAGAGAGAGAGAGAGAGAGAGCGAGAGAGAGAGAGAGAGCGAGAGAGACAGAGAGAGCGAGCAACAGAAAGAGAGAGAGAGAGAGAAAGAAAGAGAGTGAGATAGTGAGGAAGAAATACAAAGGGAGACATGGTTCAAACAGGGGCCAGTCACCTCTCAGAGGACGGTCTCAATGAATGGTATTTTTCTCATACCCCAGCTGAGAGCTGTGGTTCAAACTGGTCTGACTCAACGCTGTTTGTAAGCCGAGTGAAAACATGAACTCTGTCTGACACAGCACGCGAGACACAATACATGTCGAGGGCATATGAAGCACACACATATTGTGTCTACCAGGGGCCCGAAACAAAACTGGGCCTTAACCATCTAAAACTACTGCTATTGTGAGTTATTATAAAATCCATAAACAGAACGATATTCAATGGCTGTTTTGTGTATTTGTGTTATTGTTGTGTGCAAACTTGGAGATTCCCTTTTGCACGTATGGTAATATTACTGAGAGATTCTTTCTTAAATGATATTCCCACGGTACAAATTGCATTTGACTGTTGAGGGACCTCAAAATTATTACATTTCTGTTGCCAGAAATGCTGTAACCGGGACTATAAAGTTCAGCTGAAGTTTAACTTGAACTTAATTAACTGTTGTCACAATATTTCAGCGAGGTGAAACAGTTAGCATAACGTCCACTAAGCAATCCATGCTGAACAGCTTCTGAAACTGCAAACACAGTTGGCAGTGCCTGAAATAAGATGTCTAAGAGGTGGCGGTAATGTCAACGGTGGTACATGTTCCCTGGATTTCAGCCTCTTAAATATGTGCAGAGAAACCATGATGCATTAATTCTCTACGCAGCAGACAGTCCTTGGGGAGTTATGTGTTTAGCAGCGTGAGGAAAATGTAGAGCTGCAATTCCCCACTCGTGACTGCTGCAACAAAGCTTGTAGTTATCCCCGTTTT
>NC_044060.1:2176314-2238814 GCF_902167405.1 Gadus morhua | reverse complement strand
GTAAAATAGACTTTGGCAATATACCAAAGACCATCCGTTTCTTTGCGAAAAATGCAAACATATTTCCCCCACAATACGAGAAAGTAGTATGCCAGAGTAAAATGAATGGGTGCACACATGGACACTAATGTATGTTAATGCTGAATAATGACGACAACAAAGACCGTAAAAGACGGGAGTCAAGGAAAGGTGAATATTTAAAGACGGTGGTGGTGAATATTTTATAGTTAATAAGGCCAAGGAGAATGTAAAGACGAAATGAACAGCGGGGAGCCAATAAGGACTGAGAGGTAGGTATACATTAACGAGCGAGAGTGGGAGATAGAGAGAGACGGACAGCGTGAGGGAGGGAGAGACAGGAACAAAGCGAGAGACAGTGACAGGCAGAAAGAGAGAGAGGTGGCAGAGACAGGAATAAAGAAACAGAGAGGAAGGAAGTGATACAGATAGACAGCGAGAGAGACACTGACAGAGGGATGGAAACAGTAAGAGGGAGATAGAGACATTGAGGCAAACAGAGAGACGACCAGAGGGATATAGAGAGGGATAGAGGGAGATATAGAGAGGGATAGGGGAAGGGAGTCAGCTGGAGAGATGGATGCAGCGTTGGTTTTTGTGAGGATGTGGCACTCAGGAGAACTCCATCAACACTTGTTTTCTGGGTAAAGCAAATATTTGTCCCGAAATTGAAACAAACAAGTATTCATGTGCAAAAGAGATTCAATTTCCTTTGAATTATGAAAACCAACGTGGAATTCCTTCTATTTTTTTCCGCTGTCTCTCCTCCGTGATGAATACAAAGAATGTGAACAAAACGAGAGAAAAAAACCACACAACAACACCTCCCCCCCCGCACTCAGAGTCTGTTGTTGTTGACTTTATAGAGCCATATATCTCTGGAGCACACAGTCTTCGATGTACACACTGTTGGAAGAGTGTCAGAATTGATGCTGAATTGCTGAAGAAAAAACTGCAGCCATTGGAGTTTAGGCTTATTTAAACTAAATTAAATTGTTATCAGTCAGTTTTTCGCTCAATCCTCCAGTCATGCATTGATCTATTTGTGCCTCTCTGTAAAACACTCATTCACCCTCATTAATTCAATTGACAGCCAAGTATCCGTCTAAATGTCTCCCTATGGAAAAAAATGCAGTCATTGAAGTAAAGGCATCAACCATATTTACATCGTTCATTCAGCTATTGGCTCATTCAGTCTTTCATTCATTCATCCGCTTGTGTCTGTGTGCACGAATGGATTCACACACTTTCATTTGACGGCTGTTAATAGATTCTATAAATACCTCCTCCCTGTCAACGACACACTGTTCAACCAATCAATCAAACTTTATTTATAGAGCGCCTGTCATTCAAAATGGAAATACAAAGTGCCAAACAAGTGAATCAACACAGGGTCAAACAACATGTTAAAGTTAAAAATAACGAATCATTTAGAGGACTAAATGATCACTGGTCTGTATGTGGGCTCTTAATGGCCGTGCGTCTGGACCGCAGATTGACCTGGG
Source organism: Gadus morhua (assembly GCF_902167405.1). Taxonomy (NCBI): domain Eukaryota; kingdom Metazoa; phylum Chordata; class Actinopteri; order Gadiformes; family Gadidae; genus Gadus; species Gadus morhua. The sequence continues at coordinate 2,237,291 of NC_044060.1, read as the reverse complement.
ACTGAAGACTTTCAGAATCAAAGAACGGGGGATCCAGGAGACACTACACAGGCTGGAGGGGGTTTGAGTCCCGAGGCCGATCTCCAGAGGGGCGCCTACCCCGGGGGGGGGGGGGGGGGGGGGGGGGGGGGGCACAGAGTCCAGGGGCCCCCCGGGGCCGATCCCCAGAGGGGCTCCTACCCCCGGGGGCCACAGAGTCCAAGAATGGGAGCGTCTGGGGCGACGCAGTTCACCGAGTCATCACTGAACATCTGGGCTGTGATGTGGGGGTGTTGGTCTGTGTGTGCGCGTGTGCATGTGTGTTTCTGAGTGCGTCAGTGTTCATTTGTGTCTGTTTGTATGTGTGTGTGTGTGTGTGGGGGGGGGGGTAATATGTGTATGTTTGTGTGTGTGTGTCTGTGTGTTAACGTCTATTTGTGTGCGTGTGTCTGTGTGTGTGTGTGTGTGTGTGTGTGTGTGTGTGTGTGTGTGTGTGTGTGTGTGTGTGTGTGTGTGTGTGTGTGTGTGTGTGTGTGTGCGTGTGTGTGTGTGATGGTTTCCTGTGTGTATGTCTGTGTTGCATACATGGTGAATTAAATGATGTAATTTGAATGGATAAAGATTTAGTCGTCTTGTCGACTAAATCTGAAATGGTAAATTTTTCGAATAAAGGAATTTCCATATGTGAAAAAATCCAGTTTTAAATTTATGTTGAATTGTAAGCAAATGTCAAGGAGAGAAAAAAGCTGTCAAACGCTTGTGAAAGGCTGGTTGAAGAACAGATTATATAGGAACATGATATATTCTACCCTATTCTATATTGACTTGATTATAGAGCAGGATGATCCTGTTTTATCCCTGCCACTAAAAGCACAAATGTGATATTTTTACAACTTAATACCCTTGAGTTATGCAGACGAATAGGGGATATTTTGTCGGGCTGAATCGTTGTTGTGTTTCTAGCCATTAGGTCATTAGGTACTAAGGGAAGGTTAGCCAGGGAAGATTGTTGTGGTGCGAGGTGTGCATTATGTAGGATAAACCGTGACGTGCTCTCCTGCTAATGGAAACAATGAAGAAAACATTGTGCAGAGGATTCATTGTAGACAAATAGAGCTGGATTCCTCATCACAGTGGATTCACCCTTAGCCTTTTAACATGTTTCTAAAAAAGTTTTCCTTTCTGATGGGGTCAAAGAGGCTCTTTCCATGCTGTGACCCATTCCTCTGCAGTTTTCCCGACCGCTGACCACTAGGCAGCAGACTATGATACTTTTCTTAAAGGGACATATTTGTTCATTGCATCCTGTCTCCAATAAGCATATATTACATTGGAGAGAGGGAAATTAAAGGGAACCTTCTGGGTTTTTGTACCTTATTTTCCAATCATTTTGGGTCTAAGGTACTAATGCGGACGAGAATTTGTGAAATGGTTCAGCATTCATCGAGAACATGACAGGCGTAACACAGGAGAAAGGGGCTCAATGGTGCCTTTGGGGTTATTTCGTCCATCATTGTATATCTTCTAAAAGTGCAAATTTCTGCCACTTACGGCTTGGATGAAATTCAAACATTATGGAGAGGATCCCTACAGAGAAATACAACTTTTTCCTTTACTTTTCAGGGTCTTGATGTTTGTTATTGTATCAAACCAAGTTCTCTCGCCCAAGGAGAACTCTTGCTCTGAGATCTCAGTGTTGCAGGAAATGTCCCCATTGTCGTTACAATTTCAACTCACCTTAACCCGATTCTTTTAAATACCACTGAGGGAAGGTTTCTGTGGTCCAACAAACGCACCTCTCTGCAACTCTCGCTCACATCACCGCCACTCTCTTCATGCAACAACTAAACCCGCACTAGACTTTCCCCTGGAGCAAGACTTGGTGAGACACAATAACAAACAGACGGGATCTAAAGGCGTAAGGTAAAGAAAGAAGGAGTGCCTCTCTGTAGGGATCCTTTCCATAGTGTTGTCAGGCATTTACAATAGCAGTCGGGTCCTGTCAGTGGCTGACACAAGTACTTTAGAGGACACACGTTGACAGGGCAGTACTGCCCCGAAGGATTACATTGCAGGCCGTTTCTGTGGCTGACGGCTGCAGTTCTCTCTCAATAGTCAACCAATTCCACAAAGTGTTGTCCGCCTGACTCCTCTAAACCCATAATGATCGAACAAAAGTGTCCAGGTGGAAAAAGTTTTCCCATAAGGGTGACATATTATACCACCAGTTGTGAGTGTGATTAGCCATTACAAGCCGTTTTGAAAGTCTGCCTCTTCTGACATCACAGGTGGGCGTTTCCACCTAGATGTGTGCTGGATGGATCAGACTACCAGCCTACCCAGTGGACTTTAGCAAACGTTGCTCATCTATCCGTCATACATCTTGGTGGACACGCCCACTTGGGATGTCAGAAGAGGCAGATTTTCAAAACAGTTAACCCCAACCTGCTCCTTAATGACATGTATCTGAACACACTGCAAATCGCTCTGGAGAAAACGTCTGCTAAATGACTAAGTACTAGTTAGGTGTAATTGTATGCTTGGAGTTATACCCTTATGAATATATCCAAATTATACGTATCAAGCCAAGTCTCCCTGATAGACGCATGAATAAACCATCCAAGCCTGAAACGAACAGCGTCCATTAACTGTATTTACACTTTTTTCTCTCCAAACACTCTCCCTTTCACTCCCTCTCTCTCTCTGTGTCCTTTGCACTCCGCCGTTTCGTATGTTCTGCTCTCGCTGCCTAGCACCCATCGCAGACGATAAGCAGCCAGAGTTTATTTTTCACTGAATGCAAATCAATTTGCAGATATTTTCCATTTGATGCCTCGGCTGCGCGCCACAGTTGACCTGCGGGTTCAACTGAATGGCAGAGCAGAGGCCATTTTGGAGAATTCAATCTGTGGCTCCCCGGCCGTGGTCATTCAGTGTGTCCGCAGCATCACCCTGGGGACCCTCTCTCTCCCTCCCCCCCTCCCACTCGCCCCTCTTCTCTCTCGGTTTTGCTATGCTACGCTACTTCCTTTTGAACCTCTCTCCCTCCTTCTGTACCTTCCTCGCTCCCTCGCTCTCCCTTGCTCTCTCTCTCTCTCCCTTGCTCTCTCTCTCCCTCTCTCTCACTCTCCCTGTTTAGCTAAGCTCTCATGGTGTCTCTCTCTCTGTCTCTCTACCCCCTCGTTCTCTGTTTTTCTCTCATGCTCTCTCTCTCTTCCTCCCTCGCGGCTTTGCTTTGCTACACTCTCTGTTTCTCTCTCCTCCAGCCATCGCACCCTGGGGAACCCACCTCTCTGTTTCTCCGTCTCTCTCACTCCTCCTCCTGCTGTGCCTCCGTTTGGCAGTGCTACTTTCTCACCCCACCCCACTCTCCTCTCCAAGGCCGTAGATTTGCGTGGGGACCAGGGCACCAATGTCAATTGACGACTGAAATGTCCCCACCAATATTCAGATTGAAACGAAAAGAAAGCGCCTCATGCGGAACACAAAGGGTTAAATTCCCACTTCGGTACCGCCTCCCAACATACGTCTTCCATTTTACAGCTTCTCGTATAAGGAAAGTTCCTCTGCGTCTTTCTCGCATATCGCATCATCTCTCCCCGTCTTCGTTGAATGCGCCTGCATCACCTTCTCTCCCATGATGGTCATCACCTCGCAGTTTTCACGGTCTTAGCTCACTGGTTATCACTTGCTTGCTACATCCTGCATAATCCCGATAACCCAACAGACACACTCACGCACGCAAAACCGGGTCACTATTCAGCGCATGAATTTGAGGAAAATAGTGAAATGGCAATTATAAAACAACAATAGTAGGCCAACAATAGTATTGTATGGACTTCAATAGAATGAACACATGCCCTTCTCCAGTTAGAACTACTCATGTTGTTATCGCTGCGTTGTCTCTGTCTAGATAACGCAGCAACACCTCTACCCACCTCTTTGATGAAAATGAATGATGATGAAACCGCCAATGTGTGTAGGGTCCGGGAGGGCATATTGGAGTGAAGCACAAGCCGGCAATTTACCTCGGGCAGTGTAAACGCGCGGACCATGCCGGGAAAAAGGCGCGCATAAGACGGGCATATTGGCAGTGCAATCTATACGCCTTTTGAGACAGACCTCTTTTATAATTTAATAAGTGGACGGAATCTTTGTCTTTGCTTACCAAGCAAAGACAATGGTGCTATACTTAAGCAATAGATCACGACAGGCTGTGTTATGCGCTCATTATACCACTGTTAAGGGGCGTTGTCCGGCCCCGACGCGCAGCGGAGGGCCGGCAACCCCCTTCACAGTGGTATAATGAGCACATACCACAGCCTGTCTTGATCTATTTCTTTTATACAACGGTTACTATTGTGGCAAAACGAAAGTCATAGACACACTACATTTAAAAAGAAAAAAAAAAGAAAGTCAAAGTAGCTGTTTTATTAAAGAATACAAAAAAGTAGTCCCTCCTGGCTGCCTTCAAAATGCACGACGGTCGCTATGCAACACACTTTAGCGTCCCTCCGAGAGAAGGCTCGGCTAGAGCGGTTCGCCGGCAATTTATCCTATGGAGCAGTTCACTCGCCGTGTGCCTAAGCTTTCGTTAGTCTCTCCATCGCCTTGCTCACTCCCGGAGTAACAACATTTACACCCTCTCCATCATCCAACATATGTTTTACTTTGTAACTGTTTCTACTTCCAGGCACGGAGTGATATGCAAACTTTCACAAAATGATCGGGCGTCATAGCAGTTATGTATAGGCGGACAGAGTACACAGCTTCCTTACTTGAGTAAAAGTACAGATACCCCTTGCTAAATTTTACTCAAGTACAAGTAAAAGTACTACAGTCAGATGTATACTTAAGTAAAAGTACTGAAGTACTTGTTTTTAAAAGTACTTGAGTATCAAGAGTACAAGAGTATGTTTTCTAAATATTGCATTACTACTGCCACAGTGCTTACATTTATGTATAGAAACGTCCTACATGGAGTTATGAAAAATGTTAACACCTTGGAGAATGTAAAAGGAATTGAAAGTAAAATAAAGTAATTTTCATCTTTTTACCATGGCAATAGCACAATAGTATACAGTATACTCAAGAACATAAAAACAATTGCTCAGCTTACATAAATATGCAATATCAGAAAAGAAAATTCAGCTAACAATTCTATGTATGTGTGAGTTTCTCCGTTTTTTTATCAATCAAATCAACAATCGTCTCTCATCTAATTCTGACCATGGAGTTGGCTTTGGCGGAAAGCGAAGGTGATTGCTGATAGGCTGAAGGCTGTCCTAATCAGTTTGAGAGGGAATCACGTTTGAGAGGGAAACAACAAATTGAGGGTTTCCGTGATTTTTCTTTTCTCCTTTTATTTTTCAGAAGGAGTAACGGGTACTCACGGTTATGGATAGAAATGTAACGGAGTAAAGAGTACAATATTTGCCTCTCAAATGTACTTGAGTAAAGTCATGAGCACTCCCAAAAAATGATACTTGAGTAAAGTACAGATCCCTCAAAATTTTACTTAAGTACTGTACTCAAGTAAATGTACTCCGTTACTGTCCGGCTCTACGCTCATTATACAACAGTTGGGAACCAATCTGATCGCTGGATTTAGGCCCCCCGTTGTATAATAAATGTTTTACTGCATATGCATCAGCAGATAATGCATCAAACAAAGTTAAGGTCAGGCATCATACGTTATTTCATTTAATGTGTGTGTGTGTGTGGGGGGGGGGGGGGGTCAGGGTAGTGTCCCAACCAAAGCTCACACCAAACCTACTCCCTTACCCTCTCCCTAGTTCTTCTCTCTACTTAACCCTGTTCTTCTCTCTCCACCTGCTCTCTACTTCCCTCTGATACACCCCTCTCTCTCTCTCTCTCTCTCTCTCTCTCTCTCTCTCTCTCTCTCTCTCTCTCTCTCTCTCTCTCTCTCTCTCTCTCTCTCTCTCTCTCTCTCTCTCTCTCTCTCTCTCTCTCTCTCTCTCTCTCTCTCTCTCTCTCTCTCTACAGTATATTCTGGTTTTGGCCGCTTTGGCTGTCCCTGTATGTTATTCTCTCAACCGCTCTGTAATGCTGTCTCTCCATCACTGCTCCTCTTCCCCAATAACTCTCCAGCTCTTACTTTCTATCTAACTCTCTAGATCCATCTCTCTTACTGTTTCACAACTACTCTTAACGTTTGTCTTTCCGTCTTTCTACCTCTTACCTTTCTGCTTTCCAACTCCTTCCCTGCATTCAAAGCTAAATTAAATGGATGCAGACATGAGATTGCGTTGGATAGAATATATACTGTCTATAACTCCATAGATTATTTCTGAAATGAAATACACTACATTCTCTACACACACTTACCTTTCTTTCCTTCACAAAATGATCGCCCTCTGTATTTGGACGATAGGATGTAATTCAAGTGTCCTTTCCATTGGTACTTTGCATTGTACTGAACTGCCTCTGAGCATTCATCACATGTTTGCTATTTTCTATAAACCTTTTAACCTTCTGACAAAACATGAGTGCAGTGCGTGTATTCTAAGTATGCAATGGCCACAGTGTGAAGAACATTTTTGCCCAATAGATCTTATTCACCTGGGTGGGGGATCTGAACCTTATCCACCTGGTAGGTGGGGGATCTGAACCTTATCCACCTGCTAGATGGGGGATCTGAACCTTATTCAGCTGTGTTAGGGAACTGAACCAATAGAGGCATTTAAACATAGAGCTAGCGTTCATCTAGCATTGAGAATCAAGATGGAAGTAAGTCGCTTCATTGGCTTTTCCTGTCCTAAATTCTTTGTTTTTCTATTTTCATTAAGTGCTCCGGTGTCTTTCAGGGTAACCGGCTTTGGTTCTGCCCCACTCTGGTTCAGAGCGGTCACTGTACTTTGTGTTTCCTGGACGACGGAGCAGTTAAACTTAATGGAGTCGACCTTTGATGAGCAACAGAATCACCAGGTGGCCGTTTCCTAACACCAGCAGACTTTAAACACAGATAAAAAAAAAGTTTTCTTTCATTTTCTACTGTGTTTGCATTCTTTTGTGTGTGCGTTTAAGAGTGCGGACTGTGCGGGCATTAATTTGCTGTGCTTCTTGTTTTTGTGTGTGTCTGTGTGTCTGTGTGTCTGTGTGTGTGTGTCTGTGTGTGTGTGTCTGTGTGTGTGTGTCTGTGTGTGTGTGTGTGTGTGTGTGTGTGTGTGTGTGTGTGTGTGTGTGTGTGTGTGTGTGTGTGTGTGTGTGTGTGTGTGTATTTGTGTGTGTGTGTATATGGATGTAAGTGTGAGGCAGAGAAAGAGAGAACTTATGTGTGGACCATTTTTATCTCTGTAATTTATGTTATGTTTGACAAGCCACAGATGCGCCACATGTGTGGTGTTGTAAATAATATATTAGTATTTGCAAACCTATTTCTCTCGGTCCCTCTCTTCCACTCCACAATCCCACCACTGGGGGAAGAATTTGTCCTTCCAATTGGAGGAAATCATTTTTTTTATCATAGTTGTGGTTTTCCATTACATTCTTTCACAGGGCAGTATTCGCCACAGTGATTTCCAACTTGTTTGTTTGTGGTTTCCATTCCAAAATAAAGAGCACAGCATGTCTAAATACACATGTGGTAGAGAGATTGGGGGGGGGCTTGGGTTTTAATTTTTTACATCTGTATTATTTATCTGGATGGCAAAGTATTCCTGCGAGATACTGTTGCAGCTGTCCAAAGAGACAAGAATAAGCTAATGTTTGTTTTAGCAATCCAACACGAAACGATAGAGAATCTATGAACGGAGAATCCTTCATTGGTTCCACTTTTTTCCCCGGCTCACAAACATGGCCGCCTAGGCAAGTGTGCGATGTCATTCCTTCGGACGCAGAAAGGAAAACGCAGAGAGAATACAGATGACACTTCGGGACGTGCTGGGATCAAGAGGATAAAGAGAGAGAACGAAAGATAGAGAGAGAGTCTGTTGATTAGTTTAATCTAACATGAATGCAAATGATATGCAAATGCAACTAAAGCATATGCTGATTAACATGCAGCTATGGAGGAGGATACATGAAGCCTTGTGTTTTTTAGTCATCTAAACACTTTTATTCAGGCCTATTGCTCATCCAAACTTAAAAAGCTAAATTAAGACGCATTAGGTGGAGACAGAATCAGGAGCCACACCCTCACCCCCGTGAATAACATGACTCGATGCTGGATGGGCTTCACAGCAGCAGGCTGTAAATGTTGTGGCGCAGCGACGCAAAGCTCTTAAAAAAATGATTATGAAAAATCTCTATGATAGACAAAGACATTTTAACCAGGAAGTGTTACCGGAGACTCCTGCAATAATTCACACGCTGCAGACATAAGGATGTGTCACATGGATACAGGCTCGTGTGATTCAGCCGGTTAATTGCCTTATTTGTCAAAAACCTGTGTTGAAATGTCTAACAATGAAGCAACAATAAAGTAAATGTTGACTAGAACTAATTATATTGGGAACAGCTGTCCTAATGAACACCTTCCTTTGTGGGGAAAAAAGGATAAGGTGATTGACTAGTGAAGTCTAACATGATGCAAATACACAGACAATGGATCAGATTTAGGATCATATGTTCACATCCTTCAGCGAGCACAGCACACGCACGCACAAGCATACAAACACACACACAGACACACACACGCACAAACACACACACACACACACTCACAGACTGTGTATTCTCTTATCTCCCCTCTCTTTCATCTGGTTGCTGATTATCCACCACTGGTGTTAATTGCAGATGTCATGCTCCCATTTTGGCCTTTCCTTAAAGGATCTTCAGGGATAATCACACAGAGGTCATGGTTTAATATACTCACTGACTAAACAATCTATCCTTTTTAATTATTTTCAGAATTGCTTTTAAATTTCATGGTAGACAGATGAAACCACTTTGTTTCACAATTACAAATTAAACAAACGCAATCTACAGAGAAATGGAAATGAATGGACGCTGTATTACTATTGCTTTTGACTGTGTGTCACTTTCCTTCTCGGTAGATAGCATGCTTGAATTTCAAACCGCATTTTAAGAATGCTGTCCATCCACACTCAAACAGCGTTCAGTTCACGCCCTTTCATGGGCATGCCCCGCCCCCTTCAGTCTGGATACCATCACATCCAGATCATTCTTCATGGCCTCAGAGTAATTCAGGGAACGGATGACGTGAAACACAACATCAGCCGTGGAGAGCTGCCCACGTCGATTACATAGGGAAGGGTTAGGATAATGTAATTGGGAATAGATTTGGAATTTGGCTCCCACCTCCTGCTCAGATTCTCCATCACCACAGACGCATCTTGGCAGCGGGTTGATAGTTGTTGCTAGGTAGCTATTTATATCGTCATCACATTTAGCCTTTCAATTTTCCTCCATTGAAATCAATCTCACTCCATCTTGTCTTCTCTCTTGTCTCTTGCTTCTTCTTCTACTCTTTGCTCAGAGTCTCATCCAAACTCTTTTATTTTTTTATTCTCCTTGATTTATGGCCTCCAAGCCTTGTTCCTCAGAGAGTTTAGAGATAGAGACACTCAGACAGAGAGAGAGAGCGAGAGAGAGAGAGAGAGAGAGAGAGAGAGAGAGAGAGAGAGAGAGAGAGAGAGAGAGAGAGAGAGAGAGATGGAGGGAACAGGAGACACTGAGAGAGTGAGAAGGAGAGGGATAGACTAAAAGAGAGTGAGGCAGCACAAACGCCCTCATGGAGACAGAGAGTAAGCAGGAGAGGGATTGAGAGGAAGAGAGACAGAGGGATTGATAGAGAAATATATGGAGAGAGAGAGAGAGAGAGAGAGAGAGAGAGAGAGAGAGAGAGAGAGAGAGAGAGAGAGAGAGAGAGAGAGAGAGAGAGAGAGAGACACTCAGAAAAAGATCTTTGCACTTTGAATTCCACAAATGTGTGCAACACACACATTCAAATTCACGTACACACTCAGAAATATTACATTAACATTCAATACATTAAACCAACACAAATGTTTAGTGCACATAATTGGAGAAACAGATACAAAAACACACAAACACTGAGACTGTGCCTATGCTAATGCAATTAAACACTCAAAAGGAGAGTGAGGCAGGTACAGAGGAAGAGAGGAGGGAGAGAATGAGAGGGGGAGAGAGGGGAAGAGAGGAGAGAGAGAGACTAAGAGGGGGAGAGAGGAGAGAGAGACTAAGAGGAGGAGAGAGGGGAAGAGAGGAGAGAGAGAGAGACAAAGGGGGGGGGGGGAAGAGAGGAGAGAGAATGAGAGGGGGAGAGAGGAGAGAGAGAGACTAAGAGGGGGAGAGAGGGGGAGAGAGCGGAGAGAGACTGAGAGGGGAAGAGAGGAGAGAGAGAATGAGAGGGGGAGAGAGGAGAGAGAGAGACTAAGAGGGGGAGAGAGGGGAAGAGACGAGAGAGAGACTAAGAGGGGGAGAGGCAGGGAAAGAGAGGAAGAGAGGAGAGATAGACTAAGAGAGAGAGGGAGGGAGGGAGAGAGAGGAAGAGAGGAGAGAGGAAGGGCAAAGAAGGTGAGCAGAGAGGCAGAGGGAGACAGAGAGTAGTGAACAACACAAATGCAAACATAAAAACAGAACGAAAGAGGGAGGGATGGATGGGAGAAAGAAGATGAAAAAGAGGAGCAGGCAGAGAGAAAGGAGCAGATGATGTGATAAAGGGAAAGAAATATGTGGGGAAACAGCGAGACAGAGGAGATGTAATGAGAGGGTTGCAGGGAGAGGATAATGGGGGAAAATGAATAGAGGAGGAAACAGGGATGAGGAGAGAGAGAGAGAAGGCAGGAGAGAGAACAAAAGAGAGAGAGAGTGAGAGGGAGAGAAGGCGGAAGAGAGAACTAAAGAGCTAAAGAGGGAGCGAGAGAGAGAGAGTGAGAGAGGGGGAGATAGCGGGAGAGAGAGAGAGAGAGAGAGAGAGAGAGAGAGAGAGAGAGAGAGAGAGAGAGAGAGAGAGAGAGAGAGAGAGAGAGAGAGAGAGAGAGAGAGCATAACAGCGGAGAACAGAAGGAGAGGAAACGAGGAATGACCCAGAGGAGGGGTCAGGAAATGAATGTTTGTATAAATCTAGGGGGAAAGAGATTCCATTACATTCGGATCAATAAGCGTGTTTGTTCACTCTATGTGCGAGCCACCGTGCACGCAGAAGGGGCTCGGAGCCACACTCACGTGTGTATGTACGTACGCACACATGCACATTCATATACATATGCAATTGTATTACATTATGCATTCCTGAAGCCTTTCTGACACCAATTCTGTGCTTTATATGCAGACATGAAAAGTATTTGAGATCACACACCCACACACAAACACATTCATGATTTTTGTACTTATCCTTTTTGCTTTCTCTCTCACACACACACACACACACACACACACACACACACACACACACACACACACACACACACACACACACACACACACACACACACACGCACACGTCACACACACACACCCCCACAGGTCCTGACTCAGAGTTAATATAAGGGTACATTTCAAGTCATTGCCATTCTCAGTGGTCTCGTTCCACGTGAGTGTGTGTTGTGAATATCACCTCTCCCTACAGCCTCGCCACATCTGTCAAGCGGAGCTACATACCTTCCTGTGGAGACATTTTAGCTCTCTGTGCTCCAAAAAACTTGACTTGATCAGCCATTTTAATGAAACCTGTCAGCAGCTTGCCTCTACCCCCTTCCCCTGGAACATCCTCTCTGATGTTTAAAAGACTTGGAGAGAAATGAAAAGAAATGTTTAGAAAGCCATTGACATGCAGGGAGTTTAATAATTCAACGGAACCAAGAAAGTTATTATGAATACATGAACGAGGAGCAACGCAGGCTCTTTCTCGGCCTCCTCTGAAATGTTTTGGATCGTCGTCCAATCTTTTGTCGCCGTGACAACAGCAGGTGACAATATTTGATGGGATTTTGTACGTCCCTCCCTGTTTAGTATTAGAGAGGATCTTAGGTTATTCTGACCAAAGTACCGACCGTGATCCTGACAATAACTATGAATATTTCCTTCATTTGTACATTTTCGTAAAGTACTATGGTCTTGAATTACAAACCGTTTATTTTTGTCCATCGAACTAAATGGACAAAACACAGACATGCGTCTTAGACATAGTCATTGATGTGTCTATTGGATGGAGCGCGATGTTATGAAAATATAAAAAATAAAATATTTTGGGAATTCATTGATTGTTAGTCCATCTCGAATGTCTTAAAAATACAGCCCTGATGTATTTTGGGCATAGATGGATGTTTACTCTATCCTTCAATGTTAGTATTATCCAATTGTCACATTAAGTTGCTCTATATTTTCTTCAAAAATAATAATAGCACGCACACATACACACATAAAAACCTTTAAATATCATGCAACAGTACAGTATACTGGTTAAACCCTGGCAAAGAATACTGTTGTCAGATTGTCAAGAGCTGCAGTGCTTTCACCCGTCTAATGATTACAGTGTTTGGCCTCATGAGCTCTGACTGAAGTGGCTTGGGTTAAAGCTGATTGGCTGTCCTCAGAGGTGACATCATACCCCAGCCACTCTCTACACCCAGGGGGGCATGCAAACAATTTCTAAGTTTTCTCTGAATAAGCTTTAAAAGTTATTATTTTTTATCTGTGTTATGACACAGTAAGTGTGAAGGCTTTTGCTCAAGAGAAATCATGACAATCATGAAATGAATTGCTATTTATTAAGAAAACGTTTCTAACCAACTACTAACTAACTCATAATAGTAGTTTCATGACTAATGCATGTTTGTGTGTGGGTGTGTTTGTGTGTGTGTGTGTACACCAACAAAATAGGCAAAAACGAGAGAGAGAGAGAGAGAGAGAGAGAGAGAGAGAGAGAGAGAGAGAGAGAGATAGCGAGAGAGAGAGAAAGAACGAGAGAGACAGAAATGAAGGGAAAGAGGGATGGTGAAACTTAAGTGAGGACAAGATTGGAAGACAGAGGGAGATAGCAGATAAAGAGACAGAGGGAGAGAGATGGAGGTGGATCAACTGAAAGTGACGAATTGAAAAGAAAACATGAACACGATACACAAGATGAAAACAATGAAGAAAAGTTTGGAACTTACAAAGAGACAATTCAAGAGAGACAGAGACAGAGAGAGACAGCGATAAATGGACAGAGAAAGAGAGATTAGGAAAGTCAAAAACAAGTCAAACACTTAAAACAGAGCGACAGGCGGGAAGCGTGAGATAAAAAAGGCGGTGAAATAAACTGGGAGAGCGAGAGAGACAGAGAGAGAATCGCAGAGAGGGAGCGAAAGAGAGGGAGAGAAAGGCAGAGAGAGAAGGGGAGAGACAGAGAGAGAATCACAGAGAGGGAGAGAGAGAGAGGGAGAGCGAGAGAGAGAGAGCGAGAAAGAAAGAGTATCGCAGAGAGGGAGAGAGGGAGAGAGAGAGAAGGAGAGCGAGCGAGAGAGAGAGAGAGAAAGACAGAGAGAGAATCGCAGAGAGAGAGTGAGAGAGGGAGGGAGAGAAAGAGAGGGAGAGAGAGAGAGAGAGAGAAAGGCAGAGAGAGAGAGAGTGAATTGCAGAGAGAGAGAGAGAGAGAGAGAGAGAAAGGCAGAGAGAGAAGGGGAGAGAGAGAGAGAGAATCGCAGAGAGAGAGAGAGAGAGAGAGAGAGAGAGCGAGAGCGAGAGCGAGAGCGAGAGCGACGGAAGCATTAAAAGTGGATAGAGAGAGATGATGGAAGAGAGAGAGTGAGAGAGTGGTGAACTGCTGGATTAGACGGTGAATGTCAAACTTAATTGCGTTAAGCTCCATTAAGTTGCTTGGCACAAGAAGGGAGGAAGCACAGGGAACACTTTAAGGAGCAGAAGAGGCTTCTTCCTCTGCTTTGTTTTACTTTTCCACCCTGTTCCTCAAATCCCCTCTTCGTTGACCCAGGTAGCTAATAGCGCCGGTAGCTAATGTATCTGCTAGTTTATACCTCTGGCTTGTACTGAAGAACAGAGACTGGTAAGGAAGGAGGGAGGGAGGGAGGGAGGGAGGGAAGGAAGGCAAGATGGAAAGAAGAAACTGAAAGAAGGACAGAGATCAGAAAAGGTGGATAAGAAGAAACTCCTCTCTCTCGGCATGCAAATACAAGCACCTACACACAGAAACGGGCGCACGCAGAGAAGCACATCCTCATTTAATCATACAGTCACATGTATGTACAAGTTCCTCCATCTCTACATGATTTTAAATGATTGCAGGTCTTGAGGGACTTTACGGTAAAGACAGCTTTCTTGTACATCAAGGAACAGTACACGTAGTAATGTGTGTGTTTGTCCATGTGAGCGTGCGTGTGTGTGCGCATGCATGCGTGTGTGTGATTGTTTTCAGGGAAGGTCGACAGTAGTGGCAGTCGATTTCTTTACAATAATTACCAGAGCTATGAAGGCAGGACATGATCCCTCTGGCTGGAGTAACACTCTCATCATCTTTCCATCTATCGCTTCATTTCCTCTCTCTCTCTCTCTCTCTCTCTCTCTCTCTCTCTCTCTCTCTCTCTCTCTCTCTCTCTCTCTCTCTCTCTCTCTCTCTCTCTCTCTCTCTCTCTCTCTCTCTCTCTCTCTCTCTCTCTCTCTCTCTCTCTCTCTCTCTCCAAAGCCTGTCCTCCTTTCCTGACTGAATGGCCTTTCATTTCTCCTTCTGTATAGATCTCTCTCTGGATCTCTCGCCAATTAAATTCAAAATAACTGTATCGGAAACCCAGGACCATTGCTGAAGCAAGGGAAGAATAAAAATGAAAATCCACTATTTCTGCACCTTCCACCAGTCATGAAAACGATCTGTTGCAAACTATATACTCAGTGTAAAGTGTGGAGATAACATTTATACTTTTTTTTCTATTTTTGGGAGTACACAGGGTTAAGTACAGTACATAATAAAGTTGTTTGCTGCAGTGTTTGACACCTTATTTTAGAAAACAGCTCAATGATCGGTATGTTTAATGTACATAACAGTCACGAATCATGAATGCTTCGTGAGACATAAGGGACACATTAAAGATGCTGATGTCTTTGATTAACTGGACTGAAGTTAGGAAGTGAAGCTTAGTTTGCACTTGCTCCTCTCTTCTCTCTGACTGGCGTGGTCATTCATCATAACAAAGGTCTCAACGTTTCTCTGTCCCTCCACTTTGCCCTCCCCCTCTCCTCCCCCTCTTCTCCCCCTCTCTCCTCTCTCTCGCTGGGTTCACTCTGAGTTTACCATTGTCACTTTCTCTTGTATTTTAATACATTATGGTCACTTGCTGCTGATATTCTCTCATTCTCTCTCTCCTGCTACCTCTCTCTCTCTCTGCTGGAGTGATAATAACATTCAGTCAAACAGACTATGGGAATCTTTGTCAGTATTCCCACACGCACACATGTGCACACGCACATGCACACGCACAGGGGAAACCAGAAAGTCTCCAAAAACATATGCTGCACAGAATGAAATACCACAGAGACCAGGCAGACCACAGTATGCACACACACACACACACACACACACACACACACACACACACACACACACACACACACACACACACACACACACACACACACACACACACACACACACACACACACACACACACACACACACACACACTCACCAGCAGAATGTAACTGGCGCTACAGGGTATGGTAATAAAACAGTGTTCTCTGATTGGCTGGTGCTCCCACAAGCGAAACCACATGGCCCGCACATGGAAGACACTTATCGGTGAAAACCTGCTGCAATGTAATCCAATACGGTAAAAACACCCCGTCAATGTTTGTAAACTCTAAGTGCTTGTTTTCGACACTGACGGGATCGAATTATGTTCTTACTTTTTGAAAGCGATCCCTACAGAGGATTTAAACAATTTTCTAGGCCTTTTTTTTGATCGGCTACATTTGTGATTGTGTCCACGTTCGCCTTCTCCCTCGATGCTGGACCAATTTAAACAACGTCTGAATTAGTCCCCTGGACCTAAAACGATCCTAAGATACGGTCCAGAACCCAGGGCTCTACTTCCAGAAACCAGAAGGGCAGAAACACACGTGCTGCACAGAATGAAACATACCACAATAACCACACAACTGTGTGGTTGGCTGATGTTCCCAGGGTTTAACACATTGGCCGCACGCGCGCACGCACGCACTAAATAAATAAAAACTTGAGAATGTGACTGGTTCTTCAAGGTTTGGTACTGGAATGCTGTCCTCCGATTGGCTGATGCTCACGGGGCGTACCACATTGTCCGCATGGACGACATATTTATAAATAGAAATTAAAACGATCCACGCTCTTTAATGGCCTCAAATTGTTTTGCTATGCCGTCTGTAATTAGAGACTTCCCTGTCCCACGAGTCACAAATAAACCTTAAACATATAGACGACAACCGGGAAGATTTTAGTGTTTCAGTGGAATCTGCTAAAACTAAGACCAAACAGACACAAGTATGCACATGTGTCATTATGCACACACACACACACACACACACACACACACACACACACACACACACACACACACACACACACACACACACACACACACACACACACACACACACACACACCTTGACAAGACGTGTCCCAGATTTCTATTTTAGGGCGTCAGAGTTTTTATGGCAGATTATTTGGAGTGTGGTCTGGTTAGGCTTCATTGTGCCTAAACAACGCACTCATTCATTCAGATGTTTAAAGCAGCGTAGGTCACATGTGAAATAAAGTTAATAATAACCTATCTTTGAGTATAGCTAAAGAAGAATGCTACATACATGCTTAAAGTTCACATTGGTTCTTATAGCAAGGTCCACTTACAAATAGGGTATCGATTACAGATCTTCGTGTGACACAAATAACTAATGTCGTCGATAGATTAGTAATAGTTGGGGTGTTGCCTAGCCCCTACCTACTCCTTAACCAATTTCACTTTGAGTCACCTTGTGTTCAAGCCCCTGACTAAATAGTAAATACTCTCAGTGGTGGAGTCCAATTGGACAATAGGTGTTAATACGATGATGTATATCATTAATAATAATATATTTGTGTACTTTATCACCCTCACTCCTACCATTACAAACAAACGACTGCATTGTTTTGTGTGAGCCCCGGCCAAACAGAAGGACAATGAGTGCATCTGCGGTTTATCCCACCGTGGCGAAATGGCAGAGCTTATGCTTTATGACGTTTAAGAACATTAAAACACCTGCTACTTAACATTAAAGAATTACATCCCGACCGCCAAAAAACACCCACTTATTCAGCTCAACTCATGCGCTGAATAAAATGCGCCCTCAGACTGCTTCCTGACGATGAACAGAGGGGAGTAGGGAGTCGGGAATTAGGGAATGTAAAGCTGGAAGCAGTCGGAACGCCGCTCAGTCCGTTCAGCCTCAGGAGAGAAACCTTCGGAACAGTTTGCTGACATGACTTCGGATTTTTGGCTTCTCAGCATTTATTTTGACCCGTATAAATCTTTTAATGCACATCACTTAGGTACACATCATGTATCCGACAATTTTATCAACACCTACAGTGCAGTCAGATCGCGTCGTTAAGGAGCGGGTAGGATGAGCTAGTGTGAACCCGCTCTTGTTCAGCTGGAAGACAAATCCCTTCGCCTTTAGAGTATCCCTCCTTCCCAGTGTTCGAATAACGTGGGAGCCAGAGGGAGCAGAGCTCCCATAGAGTGAGGACTGGCTCCCATGAGAGCAACAAAGTATAAAATCTGAGGGGGTCTCTCATATCTGAAGGTGTCTGCCATATGTGGCATTGTAATTCAATCTTAACCAACGCTCATTATCCATCCCTGTGTGGACTCAAAAGAAGAAAGAAGAAAATAAGTTAAATAAGAATAGAGGCTACTACGGGAGGTAGACCGTACCCTATACTTTCGAACGCAGCATGACTGCACTTCACCACCACACCACTAGGCTATTTGAGCAAACTGCATACGATGGATTTGACATCTCGCAAGTCCAAAGAAGTCACCTTGCTTTAGCTTAATGCGCTTTTCAGTTAAATACCAATCCATGCAAAAGATTAATATCCATATCAGTTATGCCACTGAAAAAAAAGGACACCTGCGCCCAATTCATATTCGGCCCTTACAGGTTTCGGTTTTAGCCGATTTAGAATCAGAAAACATGGCCCTAGCAACAACTAACCATTTGATTGTATAGCCTTGTTAGGCTTTTACGCGCAGTGCGGCATCTTTCTTCTTCATGAGATAGAGAGACCCCCTTAGAGACAAAAAGATAATTCGAACCCTGATCCTGGCAGGTCATCACAGGACTCAGAGTCGTTCACAGTGGATATATATACACCGCATATTTTAAGAGCATACGGATATTCCAAGACGATTCAAGGAAATTGACAATCTAAAGGCATGCGGCTTTTAATTGCCTGTGCAGTAGTTTTGTCTCCTCTGCGTTTTTCCCCTTTATTCATTTTCAAAAAAGCAACTCCACGCTGAATGTAAATGATTCTGCGGGGGATCATTTGAAATGTGTTCACACTGCGTGCAGCTCCGGGGCGGGGGGAGAGCCGATGTTATCAGGAGCCGTAACTTCCACACGCGTCCCCGCTGGAGATTTAAACGCGGTGGTTAGACACTTCTTCACCCTCGGAGCTGGGGAGAGGCCTCCCATCTGTTCCCCTTTAAACCCCTGAATGACATAAAGTGGTATAGTATGTTTAACAGAAGCCATAACCTCTTGTGAGTGACTCAGTCAGTCCAGTTACGTGGACATCGCTGCTAAACAACCTTGACACCTGGCATGTCTGTAAAATTACAAAGCACACATACATATATATATATATAATTGTTGCAGTAGCCCCCGTAATGGGTTGAGGTGTGATTCCCTTTGACGTTCGCCCCGCGCTCAGACCGTCTGCACTCCCGGTGCAGATTCTCAGCACCAAGTCACATGCATTAACCGGCTGGATCTGGCACCACGGAGATGTACGTTCGATGATTAAAACCCACCGGAGGATGTGGGTTCTTTGTAAGGAGATCCACGCAGTGGAGGTTTTCTATATGGAGACATTACACAGGAAGATTAAACCCTGCCCCGCATTGTCAGATTTAATGATGTCTTTACCGTCAGTTCAGATCCAACTGTGAGCGATCGCACAATGGCTTCACACGGGAGGCCTGGGAGCGACACAGCGGGGAAACAGATAATTATAGAGCCAGTCATAGTGCATATCGTGGCTTTTAGTGGTTATAATGGTTCCAGTGGATGGAACGGATTCGGCGTGGGACGGAATCATGAGGGGACAATGGAATGACTTGTAATGTTGATGAATGTTGAAGGAATCTTTCTGAATATATTAATTCATGAATATATAATTTGATGAATGAATCTCTCCCACCACACACAAGGAGAGAGAGAAGAGGAAGGAGTGAGAGACAGAGAGAGATGGGGGGAGAGAGAGGTTGATATAGAGAGAGGAGGGAGAGGATGGTTTAGAGACAGGTGGAAGGGGGGGGGAGAGATAGAGACACAGAGGGAGAGTGAAAATTGGTTGAGTGAGAAAGCCCTAAGCAATATTCAGCCTGGGCGATCAAGTGAGAGAGAGTGTGAGAGAGACCCAGAGAATGAGAGTGACGGCTATGCCCCTCCAAAGGCGTGGTCTCCTTGTTGAAAACGCGTGGCAACGCTGATTTGCATAAAGTTAACTGACGTTCAACCGTTGCCCCTCCCCTTTCGACGCAAAGTGATCCCCCAGCCACGCGCCAGCCTTCCCACAATCCCTTGCTCGAGGCGAGCAGGCGTCCAGTACAAAGTGAATGGGAGGCGAGAGCCACACTCAAGGCCTCACACTCTCCGAGTGTGAGAGTGAGTAAAAGGGAGAGAGTGAGAGTGAGTGAGAGGCATAGAGAGTGAGCGACAGAGAGAAAGAGAGTGAATGACAGAGATAGAGAGAGAGAGACTTACGACTGAGAGAGGGAGTAAGCGTGAGTGACAGAGAGAGAGGGCGATAGAGAGAGTGATGGCTGGTGACACCCGGAGTGGCCTTTAATAAGTGATAAAGACGAGGGACAGAGATGGAGAGTACGGGTCCAACATTGAGATGCCAAACATACCCGCGGAGGTTTAAATGCCAACCACCGCGCGGCAGGGGAGCAGAGAGATGAATGCCGAATTAGTCAGAAGCCAGGAGCCAATCTCGTCTTTGTGTGACGGGGGGGGGGTACCACTAATGCACTGGGTTCAGTGGGAGGGGCTGCCATGGCAACAATATCCATTTCAGTTCCATCTTTCGGTTAATGCTTTACGAAATCCTTTGTCAAAAAAAGGACACATTTCTTATCACTGACTTTGTTGTTCTTATTCTCCTCTTCCTTTTCTTGTTGCTCCAGGGATCGCTAAGGACCAACAGAGCTCACATTGGAAATAGTTCTGGGGAGGATTAGGGACCGGATATAACTCTAGAGAGTAGGGGACAGAGCTGACTGAGCCCCCAAGTGTCAAAACAACGATTGACGAGATGATTGACGGGGTGTGACAGAAGTGGACGACAAACATAACAAACAGAAAGATGACGAAACAGGACGAAACAATTGGCAAAAAAGAAAATTGTGGGAACGATTAATAGCAAAAAACAAACAACCAGTCAGTCGAAGATCACACAACACACAAAAACAAAGAGACCGAACATCACAAAACAAGCAAACAAAACAATACACACATAGGCCGACGCACACTTTGAACGGCGTGCACACACCTCACCTCCCGCGGCAGCGAGCGCTGACCTCCTGTCCCCCCCCAAGGGGCGAGGCTCCGACCCCAGGAAGGAGACACACCTGGTCACATGGAGCGCCGAGCCCAGCGGCCAGTTCCTGTCCATCATACACAGACACACACACACACACACACACACACACACACACACACACACACACACACACACACACACACACACACACACACACACACACACACACACACACACACACACATTCCCCCTATACACATCTGTGAACACATATACACATAAAATATAAATACCCAAACAGATACACACAGAGATACACACACACACACACAACGACGACACCTGCACACACACACACGCAACAGTTGCACACACAGACAGACCAACAGCACCTACACACACACATACAAATGTGCACACACACACAGATCCACAGCAGCTACACACAAACACACACACACACACACAGCACATTGGGCACAGACACAAAGACACACACACACAGCATTTGTATGCACACACATACACACACACACACACACACACACAGACGGACACACAATACCTGCGCACACAAACACACACACACACACAAACACACACACACACACACAGACAGACACACAATCTTGCACACACAGACAGACACACAGCCCCTGCCCACAAACCCACACAGACACACATCACCTACACACACACAGACAAACACACATTCAATTTTCCCAGTGAAAGATGGTGCTTGTTCAGTCTCCATTCCCGTGACAATACAATCAGGCATTACAGTGAACAAACTTCAGTCCATCTCTTGACAGAGGAAATACAAGAGTCGTAGGGAGGGAGTTTCGGGTTACGATCAGCGTTTTTCTTAAAGGATCGAGAGGTTGGATTTTCATCAAAGCCAAGCTGAGCCATCAGGGTATGATGTCCGGACTTGACCAGACTGACCACAGAGCTTCCCAGAGCTCCGAAGACCAAGAGGAATCACTCAGATGTGCAGGCGAGGATCGACTACAAACCAAAACATCTCAACACCTTGAGAGCTAGGCTCAGGTCTTTGTAGAATAAGAGATGTGGGAAGAAGAAAAAGTATATTTATTATTTTCATTTTCATCTTTTTATATTATTTACTCTAATGCTACGTATCTTGTGCAAGAAATGTAGCCCCTGTATCGAAGGAAAAACCCAGGGAACTCAGTAGAAGTAAGAACTTAACTTTGAAGTTTAAGGTAAGGTAGAAAGAAAGAAAGAATTAGTCATTTGGTTTTATTTATTTGGGTTCTGTGAAACGTTAGTTTTACCTTCCTTAATTTAAACCGGCGAACAACTTAATTAAAATGCGTAAAAACAGAAAATCTCCACATGGTAATTACTCTTTTGTGTTTTCTTCTCAATTCCCTTTAATCAGAATCTCCCTCTTGCTCTCACTCTCTCTACCTCTCTCCCCCTCTCCCTCACCCTCTTGTTCGCTTTTCCTACCTTTAACCACCCCATTGCATAGACACACTCGTGCTCACGCAAATTAGCATACACATAGCGCTGCAGTGAGTTGGACTTAATTGAAAAGCATCTCTTTTAAAGATGTTAAGAGCTGCCCTCAGCCATGGGAGAGGATAACGACTGTTCCATTATTCAGTGGCTCTTGCCTTTTCAAACGCTGTGCTAATGTTGGTCTACAGCCAGCTACCCATCTTCCATCTATTGTTTGTTATCACTGTGCTGAAACGTCTTTCTTTAATGTCATGTATCTGAAGATACATGACGTACATGCGTCGTCAGATACATACTCTGTTATGTTATGTTATCTCTACAGGGGTAGATCATTTTTAATAGTAACATTACATGCCTTTGTTATATTTATAATATAATATACTGTAGCTACTAACACAAGTCATCTATTTTCACAGCTATTTGGTAAAGGATTACATTTTTGTTTTACTAAACTAGACCCCAGAAGTGAACGTGTTTTATTTGCATATATTTACATATATACATATCTGTTTATCTATTTATTCTATGTTGTATCTCTTCAAATCTGTCAAGTGAATCGGTTTGCAAATTGAAATAAAACATGAATTACCTGGACTAATTAATTAATTATGAAATAATTAATAATAGCCATCACTCAATCAGACAACCAAAGACGGAGAGGGGGGGGGGGGGGGGGGCACACACAGAGAGATAATGACGAGGAGAAGGGGGAGGTTGGACCAGGGAGAAAGGGAGACAGAGAGGGAGGGTACACAGGAACACAATTTAGCTAAGGATAACAAGTGGGCTTAGTGTTTATCTGTCCTCGTCTTCCATCTGACACAATGGCGTCAGGCATGGCTCTGCTGTTAGTAAGAAAGAGTGATGGATAGAGAATAAGATAAAGAGATGTGGGGATGAAGAAGGAGAGAGAGGAAGAGCCAGAGAGGCAATGCGTAAGGGGGATAGGGATGAGCGTCAGTGTGTATGTGTGTGACAGTGCACAGCACAGCTTTTGAATTGAATATGTAACAACTTATTCAGAAGAAATATTCTCCAAATCTCCTCGTGGTAAGCATCCACATTATGTTTTCATGGAGGCTGTAGGAATCTAAACGAGATGAGATGACCTATTAAGCTTTATTGACACCATAAGACCGCTGAAAGATTTACAGCCCTTTCATAATATTCCTTTTGACAGCTTTGGTGTTCAATGGCATTTGTCGAGCACTTGTCTAGCACCTTGGGTCTGGGGGTAATGTTTAGCTGTTGATGCCATAAACACACAAACAGGCACACACTCAGGAACATGGTGTGAGCTCTTAGGTTTGGTGATTCTGATTCTTAGCGATAGAGATAGGGAGGGAGGGAGGGAGGGGGGGAGGGAGAGAGAAAGGGAGGAAGGGAGGGACGGAGGGAGGGAGAGAGGGAGGGACAGGCATACAGACAGACGGACGGATAGTGATAGATAAACGGATTGTTAGAACATTCAATAATGAAGACATGATTATCAAGAAGCCTTTACCTGGGCCTAAGCCTGCTCTTATTGTTTTTGGCAGCAGGGTCGTTAAAAGCTGTTCATTCTCCCCAAGTGCCTTCCCTGCTACTCAATAACGACTCAATGGTGGCTGCTTCCTCCCTGCACCCCCTAATTGAGTTACGACTACTAATATTATTCGGGCTCACTTTGTATTCATTCCAATCACAAGGTTGCACGGGGATTGCCGCACAGTAAAATGTGCACACATACGCGATTGACTCTTCTAGAATATGAATGACGACTTGGGGCGTCAAATCGCTGTTGGAGGGACTCTTGTCCTCTTCGTCAATAAATTGCGTTAAAAGCAAGTGTTAGGATTTACTTGATTGAGTGTAGGAGGGATTAAACACCACACATCAACCTCTGCTGCTTTCATGACATGTTCTTGGATGCCATTGCGACTCGAACAATTAACTTTCTTATGTGAGCGTGAGAAAATTGTTTGAGGTGTATTGTAGATAGGTTTTATAGATACAATTATCATAAAAATGTGTGTCTACAGAAGCTATGTTTTCATTGGACAACACTTAGGCATTTACTTCTCCGGAGAAGTTGAAATCAGTGGTAGTTCGCTTCAACAACGCACGGCTCTGTGTGTGTTTAGCCCCCGTCTCTCTGCAATACGGCAAGTGGGGCGGGAAACGTGAAGCAAACCGATGAGTCCGGCTGTACCTGAAGGCCTCAAACACCGAAGTCCGTGACCCCTGTACCCCTCTATTACCCCCTTTCCACCAACACACACCCCGTGCTGGGATGGTTCAGTGCTGGTTCTGCACGCCGACTCCCCAAAAACCAGCTCGATTGTCCACAGACTCAGGAGAGTAGAGCCACGTCAACGCGTCAAAGCATACGACCTCGTTGTCCTAGCAACGCGTCAGGACGTTAAATCTAACGCGTTAAAATCAACGCGTCAAAACTAGGCTAACCCAGTACTAGGCGCCACTGGTTCTTGTTTCTGGACCAGGGTGGAGTTGGTGCTGAGTGGGACCTGTTGGTCCGGCCCGGAGCCAGGAGTATTTATGTGGAAAAGCCAAGAACCGGTTTGAGATCAGTCCTGGCTCCGAACCAGCACTGGACCCGCGTTGGTGGAAAAGGGCTACAACTCAGCTAGCGCCTTTCAGTGGCCTGTTGGTCGGCATAGGAGGCTGCCAGAAGCTCACAGGCTAGTGGCTAAAGCCCCCTTAAGGAGAGGAGCTGCGGATGAACTGATAGATGGAGGAGATTAAGGAGAGGAAGAACACAAACGTTGGTAGGA
This sequence comes from Gadus morhua, assembly GCF_902167405.1. Taxonomy (NCBI): domain Eukaryota; kingdom Metazoa; phylum Chordata; class Actinopteri; order Gadiformes; family Gadidae; genus Gadus; species Gadus morhua. Next base: position 2,212,322 of record NC_044060.1, on the reverse strand, counting down.
ATGGGGGGAGAGAAGAAAAGAGGCGATATCAAAGTTACCTGTTGGTGTGTAAGAGGAAGATGAGGAGAGAAGGGAGGCTAATGTCTCTCTGAGGCAAGGGGCTTAGTGGATGGACTGATAGCAGAGACAGAGAGTACATAGAACATCATCCTGAGGTGTGTGGAAGTGTTCACAAGGAGCTAAAGGAAGGAAGCACACAAAGAATTATGGACGAAACAAAGACTGAAGGAAAAATAACGAATTAAGATGGATATAAACAGTAACAGAGAAAACAACGAACAAAGTGCTCTCTCCCTCTCTCTCTCTCTCTCTCTCTCTCTCTCTCTCTCTCTCTCTCTCCCACGCCCACACTCTCTCTTCCTCTCTCAATGTTTCATTGCGGCTAAAACATATCCGGTGCCATCCCCAGAGGTCTCCAGCCGGCCCATGGTGACGTTAGTTCCAGAGGAGGAACTGGATCAGAGCGAGCACCAGCTCCGAGCTCTGAACAAAGGCCGCCGTCCTTGCGCCGATCCTACGTACCACACACTTAGAGATGAGTCGGCAGTATCTTTTATCTGTCGCTAAGCAACCGCCAGCAACAACGGGAAAGGACATCGTTTTTGAAAGAGAAGTCGAGCCAGTGAAAGGGAATCGAAGAGTTGCTTCTTCTTGTATCTGATGGCCGGAAAAAGAGCCTGGACCCAGGGCAGGAAACCTTTATCAACCTAAAGGACGGCGACCGTTGGGAGACGAAATGGTGACACTGTAAGATCTGGTTGGGAAGGCGAGCGTGAGCCTCGACTGAGGAACAGAATCACTGCGTTGTCGGACAAATACGCATTTAGACACGTCACTTTTGTGCGTCGGATGATTCCATGATTGAATTCCTGTGCCCACTGACAAGGTCACCACTGACGAAGACAGTAGACGGAAATTTGCAGAGATTTTTTTTTTTTTTTCTACTACCTTCTTAAAAACGGTGTCAGACGTACGTTTTCACCCTGACCAGGCCTTCCGACCGGAATGCCCTCCTCCTCCACCTTCCTCGGTGGAGAACGGAGCGGTGCCCGCTGGCAGGCGTCCAGCTGGGGCCGATCCAGCAGGACAAGGCCCTGGCATCGGCCCTGAGCCCTGGATCATCGCTGAACCAAGCCCAGGGGTCTGCCGCCGTGAAAACAGCTCTGCTACTGGAACGGAGGCGTTCTAAAGATCCCCTATTCCACCACCAGGTGTGGTGTTGATTGGCCTCTAAAAGCCAGTTACCAGCCAATCGGTAGGCTGAGCTGTCTTTTAGAGAACTCGGTAGGACGCTTTGACTTGTGAGGTCATTACGGTAGTAATGACCTCTCTCTCTCGCTTGCTTTCTCTCTCTAGATACAACTTAAGATTTACATTTTTTGGATCAACAAAGTTCTAGCTTTAATTCTTCACCAGGGCTCCCTTGTAAAGTCCATCCTGGATACCTGGTTAAATGAATTGTATGTGTAACAAAACAAACTAGAAAATGCATTTCCTGCAGAAAGTGCGGTGATTGCAAAGTGAGGTTAAAACATATACTTCAGTAAAGCCCCATAGTTGGGATTTGAACAGAATCTATATGGAATAAAAAATGTAAACAAGCAAACCATTTAAAAAATGTAAAATGGTGGAAAACAAATAAAGTGAAGAGTTAAACAAATGGCTAATGTTATCAAGTTTGAATACATTGGAGATAAAATATAGAATAGCTGAGCTGTGTGTGTGTTTGTGTGTGTGTGTGTGTGTGTTAGTGTGTTAGTGTGTTAGTGTGTGTGTGTGTGTGTGTGTGTGTGTGTGTGTGTGTGTGTGTGTGTGTGTGTGTGTGTGTGTGTGTGTGTGTGTGTGTGTGTGGTAGTAGCTTGGAAAGGTATGTTATTGACCTTATTCCTTCACATCAGTTAATTGAAATAAGCTCACAAAATGAGGAGCCTCAAACCGTTGGACTCCTTTGAGTCTCAGCTTTCATATGGCGTATCGTTTGTGTAGATGGCGTGTGTTGCCCGATCGGATTGGCAATTTCCAGCCCATTTATAAACTAAAAACCGCCCAATCAAACAAAAACCCGCCCAAAAAATATAATGCCAGAAAACCGATCAAACATATACTTCTGAAATGGAACATACAAGAATACACACCTAAACGCAACCTTATTATTAACTATGACGTCATGTGGAATACAAGGAACCTATCTATCTCTCACATTTTCTTTGAACATTCAAAAAAATGGAATGGAGTCTCTAGGTGGAAAAACAGTGGAAGGAGTAGGGTCGCAAAGTTTGAATAATAAAGAAAGAAAAAATAGCTAAGCTAAGAAGAACAGTAGTTGACCGATGTATGCAGCACTCACCTAATAATGAGTATTGTAACTAGTACTGTGAATATTATTATGTGACCACTTACCACCGTGAGTCATTCCGAAAATGCTTTTATTCAAATCGAATTGCAGTTATTTCCAGTTGCATTTCATTGTTATTATATTAAGTATCGGTATCATTACGACTATTAAGATGTCGTTTCATGCTTCAAAGTCACAGTGGAAACGGATGCCTTGTCAACCCATTCTACAACCAACTGTAAAAACCAACGTTCCAGATCCTTCCATGCCCTACGTTCTCAAAATGCTGCTTCGATGCTGGCTGTGGCAATTCTGGCCTCCGGCCAGAGTTGCCAAATGTAACATTTTACTACCATATGATATTACCGTCACGGTTCTCGTTTTAAACGAGATAGTGGGGCATGGACACAGTCCAACAGATATTTCGGAGGCTAAAATGCCGGCAATGGCAGTTTAACAGTTCACTGGTCTCACCTCCTCCTCCCCCTTTTTACTTTATATCCTCTCTAAATATAATATAATTTTCCCCACCACCCCTCCCTCCGTACCTCTCCATCTCTCGCTTTTTCTCCCTCTCTTCCCCGCTTACTCTCTCTTTCCAACTTTCTCTCCTCCCATCCCTCGCTCTCCCTCTTCCCTTAATAACTAACTTCTCCCTGCTCCTCCCATCTCTCCTAGCCTGGGTGGGTATACGCATATGCTGCCTTCCGCGCAATTTCATTTCGTGCGGCTAGGCAGCCGATTTTCGCCGGAGATAGGGAACCAATCAGAGAACTGGGAGGGACGGCAGGATGATGACGACGTCTATGCGACACACCCATCGTCTTCTTCCTCATCAAATTTCTGTCGCTCTACATACGTCATCTGGTATAATTGATACGATTGGCTATGAGCTACGTACAGACTCATATGGTAGAACTTCGTAGCGCCCAATAAACGGCTCCGGGCAATCGTAAACCACGCCTCAAATACGAGAAAGTGAATGTGTGGTTCCCAGACCTCATTGAGATGAGGTCTGGCGTTAGCCAGGCTACATCTCTCCCTCTCCTCCCTCTCTTTCTTGCCATCTCTCTGCCTCTCTAAGGATCGTTCCTGCCCCCCCCTCCCCCCTCTATCTATCTCGCTCCCTGTCCTCCTCATATTCATCTCTCCTTCCCCCTCTCCATCCGTAGCCAAAGGTCCAGGGAGACAGGAAGAGAGAATATGCAAGTTTTAATAACCTGTCCAAAGATGGCAAATTATATATTTGGGAGTGGTCACCCAGCCAGATTGAAAGTGCAAGGTCGAGGAATAGGACATTATTAAAAATAGCCCATTAAACCGATTAAACACAGAGACACACATAAAAATGGAAAATTAAAATGATATATATAAAAATGTGTGTGTTTGTGTGTGTGTGTGCATCGCTGCTTGATGGTGAATTTGCAACATTTCTTAATATTTCGATGTACAATGTGGTCCTTCCAGAATAGTATTTTAAGTCGTAAAAATGCTAATAATATTTGATTGCCATGGCAAATTATTTTTCAATTTCCTGTCTTAGCTCTCCATTCACCCCCTGCCTCGCGTTCTGAAACCATCTCTCTGTCTATCTCCCTTCCCCCTTTATCCCCGTCTTACTCTACCTCTTTCTCTCTACCCTTTCTCTAATCGAAACCCACTATTGCTATCTCTTTCTTTGCACCACCATTTTCTTCGCCTCCAACTCTCTCGCTCCAAATCATCTCCCTCTCTTGGTGGTGCAAGATGTGTGCCCGCTCTCCATCTACCACAGCTCTCTCTTTCTTTCTCCAGCTCCACACCTCTCTATCTCCACCTTCTCTACCTTTCTGACTCCTTCTCCTCTCTCTCTCCATCTCTTCTAAGGCCCCGTCCACACGAAGCCGATTTCATGGCGAAACCGCAAAGGTCTTGTACGGTTCGGCCTTCCGTCCACACGAAGCCGGCGAATCCGCTGACCGAAACCGCAAACTTCTGAAACCACCCTCGGAGGTGGTTTCAAATCTATCCGGTTTCGTTTTGGTTTCGTGTGGACGCCTGAAACCGACTGAAACCGCAAACCATGACGTCATCGCCCCACCCCTCGACCTCCTAGCCAATGGCTCTTAAGCCCGCGGAGTCTCAGAAATCACAACAAAAAAGATGATGGCGGACTACGAGCTTGTAATCGTTCTGCAGCATATCATGTCCCTTGTTGGGTTGCTAAGCCATTATTTATTGAGAATCTAGTTCGCCATCGTAGAAGAGCTGTTTGTTTGTGTTGTTAGTGGTTCGGGGGGCAGCCTTTATGCGCATGCTCGCCTCTTCTTCTTCTGGATTTGTGTACCAGAAGCAGCGCCCCTTATGGGCCTGGAATGTTTACTACAGCGTTTCTACAGATCTATCCGGTTTCGCTTGGCTTCGTCTTTACGGAGATACTTCGAAACCGGATAGATCGAAACCGTAACGGTTTCGCCCGTTTCGGCTTCGTGTGGACGGGGCCTAATACTCTCTCTCTCCACATACTGTCTCTCTCTCAGCGTGGAACAGATTGTGACCCGGTGGATGGCCCTGTGTTCTGTGTTCTTTGGAAGAAACACTCTAACTGACCGTTACAGAACCACTTACGGACACAAGTCACCATTCGTTTCAAGCAGGTCTGTGTACGTGTGCGGTCATGTGTGTAGAGTGCTTGCAGTAGAAATGTCAGCTGATCGATGGTGGGCTGCTTTGTTTTTTTAAACACAACAGCCACAGATTGATAAAAAACACTCCAGTAAGTCCATGTATTAATTTATTACTCACCTTTCTGCTTTACTCTATCATAAATGTATTCTCTCTCTCTCTCTCTCCCTCCCTCTCTCCCTCTCCCTCACCCTCTCTCTCTCTCTCTCTCTCCCCCTCTCCCTCTCTCTTCTCTCTGACTCATATTCTGGAACCCTGAAACATATATATATATATATATATATATATACATACATATTTACAATCCTCTTTGGAGTAGGTGACCTTAACATCTGTTCTATATTAGTTTGATGCAGAGCTGAGAACATTTAAATTGCTAGTAAGAACACGGAGACACATGTGCGCGCACACACACAAGCACCTCGGGATGCCAGAACAGCATCTTTTCTAAGAGTTCCTGGATTTTACATCAATAGATGGTCATTCTGTACTGCTGCTTCTGTATGTGTGTGTATCTGTGTATGTGTGTGTATCTGTGTGTATGCGTGTATGTGTGGTCGTGTTGTACACACCGTTCCGCCTCCATCAGCCTCTCACACAATGCCTTCGCGCTGCGTGTTTGAAACCCAGTGTTCCCTGAATGATATGCATGTCTGCCTCGCACCGCCCTGCCTCACCGGCTGTGAACCAATCACAGATGATTGGTTGTGTGTGTGTGTGTGTGTGTGTGTGTGTGTGTGTGTGTGTGTGTGTGTGTGTGTGTGTGTGTGTGTGTTTGCTTGTTAGTTCGTGTGTTTGTGTGCGTGTGTTTGTGTGCGTGTGTTTCTTTGTGCTGAGCCGCTACAGATGGGAACGCCATCTCACTCACACACACACACACACAAGCAAACGCAGACACACAGATGCATGCACAAGCACACGCAATAGAACACACCCACAGTCACCACACACTCGAAGCGGCCCACACACACATTGATGGACGCGCACATTGCCGGTGACAACCACTACACACAAACAAATGCATACACAGATTTGCAATGACACACGTCAAATGCATACACACATGGGCGCACCCACACAAACACACAAACACACACAGGCAGACAGGCACACACACACACACACACACACACACACACACCCTTAGCCTTGGGGTTGTGACCAGGAATAGAGTCCGCAGGGGGATTCTAAACTTATTTATTCAGAGAGAAGAAGAGAAAAATAAATAGCCCAGGGAGAGAGAGAGGGCCTGAGTACTGAGGAACACCGAGAACAGGGGGAATAAGCAGGGAATGAAAGAATGCCGGTGAGATGAAGAGAGCGAGAAGAGGGCGATAAAGAATTTAAGAGCCAATCACTGCTGCTGTTTTTCTGGTTTGACCCAGAGGTTTTGTTGCGGTGTTATTTATTCAAACGGGGAATGGGAAGCTGGCCCGAGGTCTTACAGAGCCAGAGCCATACTAGTGTGATTAACATGGAGGAACAACGACTTTAACCACACATCTAAAACAGGAACGCGGGTCCTTGTTTGCTTGTTTTCTTTTAAATCTTAATTGGCGGGGGATTGTGTTTGTTTAATCGTACCATTTCGTGTTGTGTGAACTAGTGTAGCGAACGGCAGTTTGAGGATGAGGGGGATAATGATAAGTATTCTTTAGCATTCTTTAATACATCCATGTTCTTCAGATAGTAGTTGAGGTTGATTCCCTGTATGATAACTAAAAGTTGGCTGTCACTCATTCAGAGAAAGTTGATATCCAAAAAACTTGAAGCTTTTGTGATACAACTGTACACCATCAGTTATTAAAAGCAAGCTATACTCACGTACCCCAGTGCAAGTAAACACTGGCACGTAGCACGACTGCTATCCAGATAAATGATCAATACTTGTAACAGATGGCTTTGAATATAGTTCTATGACTGTAGTATACCCCGATGGATACACTAAGAGGACTGTGAACATAAATAGGCTGTTACCTCCACCATGTCCTACAACATGCGCGTGGACCATGGGGACTACCTTCAACAAGATATCCGATTGTGATTGATCGAACTGATAACAAAGGCGAGAGCTCTCCAAAATCGACCTTGGTGTGATTAAAAATAATCCCACTTCCTCGCAGAACGGAAAGAATACCTACCTGGCATCTTACACAATGCAGACTGTCTGACTGACAGTAAATTGCTTACCTCACTGCTAATTACTTCTAAATTATACACACCGGACCTTTGAATTAGAGATGTTCTTGCGTGTTAACATATTAAATTATACTTAGCTGACAAACGACACTACCATGGTGCCTATTTAGGGGTGTTGCTGAAGCCGAACGTACCATTCTTGTGGGGGCTTCTATCAGAGAATAATTTCGGTATGCATGATGCCCTTGTTCGGACTTTTCTAATGTTGTTGTGGAAAGATAATTGTGCACGTTTAAGGATGTTCTCTCTCAAGAGGCAAACTTAACGATTTAGCGATAAGCTGTTTCCCAGAGATACAAACAGTGTCTCCATCGACACACACTTCATTACATTCAGATACTGCAAGGGCTTTATTCAATGGGCCTTAGACTTAATCACCAAGTGGCTACCTCAAAGCTTTGAGATCCCCACCTTAAATGCCGAATGTTTTCTGTTTTATCGTCAGTTTCATTTGGGTTCGACAGAAAGTCAACAGGTCTACTTGCCAAATGTTCCAGCAAATGTTGTTTCATAAAATATTTGACACCTGACATGTCATTCAAAACCAGTCCAGCATTCTCACTTTTGTGGTAACGAAAAATTGCATTATAAGTTAAAGTGCTCCCATCAGTATTGTGTATCGGCAAGGACTCAAAATAATGTCGTGTAGCCCTCGTTTCAAAACTGACATTTAGAGAAACAAAAGTCCTTGGTTTTATGTCCAACACTGATAATTACAACTCTGAGTGAGGACCAGTAAAAACTGCCTTGGGGCTAGTAGCCATCAAACCAAGAAGTAACAAAAACATCCCAAATCACACAACAAACCCTAAAGGTACTGTATATCCCGTTGAAAAAACGGTCCTGGCTATGATCCAAATGGCCCTGAAACGTATTACACGGTGGAAAAGAAAGCCCTTGTTAAAAAAGAGTACAGTTCATACATTGGCTCTTACTGTATGTAAATTAATGAGGCATAAAACTATCCATCCATAGAGCAGGCGGTGATTAGGGGGCCATGTTGTACTCATCCAGGGGTGGAACTGGGCCAGGAGGGGGGGTTAGCACCCCTACTGTGGCCATGGGTCTTAAGGCTCCACAGGGAGTCAGGTCCTCAGCCTACAGTCACACAAGAGACGGCTGGACGGATGATGGATGGGAAGGACGTGTGTGCGTGTGTGTGTACGTGTGTGTGAATGAGAGTGTGTGTGTGTGTGTGTGTGTGCATTTGCGTGTGTGTGTGTGTGAGTAAGACGGACAAACAGTCATGTCACACCCAGTTACACAGTGCCCTGGGTCCCGGGGATATTGATGAATCGAAGAAAAATGAAGATTATTGACAACAGAACAAGGGAGAGAGACAGAAAAAGACAGAAAGAGAGAAAGAGAGGCAGGGGGAGAGAGGGAGGGAAAGCACAACATATTCTTCCGGGGCTGCCGGAACAAATCTCATTTGATCAAGCTGCTTCGCTCTGAGCAGATGACAAACTCTCGCCCAGAGAGAGAGAGAGAGAGTAAGAGATAGAGATGAAGTCAGAAGAGAAAAAAGAGAGAGAGAAACACATAAAAACGAGAGCAAGAACAAAGAAAGTCTGGAAGGAAGAAAGAATGAGAGGGAGAAAGGACAGAGAGATATACAGAGAACGAGGGAGAGAATAACACGAAAAGAGGCCATAGAAAGAGAGTAAATAAAGGGAGAAAGGCAGAGAGAGAGAGAGAGAGAGAGAGAGAGAGAGAGAGAGAGAGAGAGAGAGAGAGAGAGAGAGAGAGAGATCCCTGCTGTCCAGAAGTTTATCCAGCCTCAGAGCATTGCAGGACCTAGCCAAATGGTCTCCATGGTAACACAGTAGCGCAATATTCTCAGTAGCCTACTCATTACCAATATATCACATACACACACACACACACACACACACACACACACACCTCAACACGGGATGAAAGGGGGGGGGGGGGCAGATTGATAATTTTTGCTACTGAGGATGATGATGATAGCAGTCATGGCGATGGGGAAGGAGGCAATGGTGGTTGTCATGGTGATGGGGTGGCTATCACCATATATGTAAAGTCAGGGATGATGATGATGATGATGATGATGATGATGATGATGAGGATGCAGGTGATTGCGGTGGTCATGGTGAGGTTGATTGGGGTTGATGATGGAGGTAATGATGGTTTTTCATGGTGATGAACTGGGGGGATTGGGGATTGCGAGATGATGACTGTGAAGGTGGTTGTCATGGTGATGATGATGATGGTAGCTGTGAAAGGGTTTTCATGGTGATGATGAGGATTGTGTTTGTCATTGTGTTCAAGGTGATGAGGAGGACAATAATGGTGGGGATGGTTTTCCCGAGGTGGTTGTCATTATGGTTGCTGCGACGATGATAATGGCGATGTTGTTGTCAGGGTGATGGTGATAATGGTAATGTTGGTTCCGATGGTGGTAATGTTTATTGGTTACCGAGGATTTGGAATAGAATAAACTTTCCACACGTTCTCTCTTCACACCCACAGACAAACAGCAAGCACACACACACACACACACACACTCACACACCTTTTCTCTCAAAGCCCTGGAGAAACCTTGGGGTTCATCTTAACCTCACATCTACCCATCTCTTTCTCTTCTTTACCCTCTCCTCATCCTCTTTCTATCTGGCCATCTCATCTTTGCAACTCTCTTTCTCCAATTCCCACTATGACTCTAGCACTCAGACTCTCGCTCTCTCAGACTCTCTCTCTCTCTCTCCCCCTCTGATCGTCTCCCTTGTGTCAGCAGCTTGAAAGATGTAACTATCTATTAAAACTGACAAGATTCATTGCCATGTCTAGGTGAAAGTGTGTGCGTGTCTGTGTATGTGTGTGTATGTGTGCGTATGTGTATGTGTTTGTGTGAGTGTGTGTTTGTTTGTGAGCGTGTGTGAGTCTGAGGTAGATACTGCATCAACATACTGTATTTGTGGCCGACTGTGTGTGTGTGTGTGCGTGTGTGACATGTAGAACGTGGCAGTGTTTACACAAAATGTGCAGTGAGTGGGAAGAGTTCTGGCTCTATGTATGTGCATCGTGTGTGTGCGTAAATAATTGTGTGTATTGTATGTGTACGTCAGCTTCATGTGTGTGCGTTGGTGGTATGTGTGTGAAAAATTAAGTGTGTGTACATGTTGTGTATGTGTGTTGGTTGTTTGTGTGTGTGTGTGTCTGCATGGTGTGCATGGTTTGTGGGGGTACATGTGTGGGTGTTTAATTTGAGTCTGTGTGTGCATCGGTGCGTGTGTGCTCAGAGGTACAGGCTAATTACAGGTGCCTTTGTTAGTGCCATGTTTAGAGTTTCAACAGAGTGTGTGTGTGTGTGTGTGTGTGTGTGTGTGCGTGTGTGTGTGTGTGTATGTCTGTGTGTGTGTGTGTGTGTGTGTGTGTGTGTGTGTGTGTGTGTGTGTGTGTGTGTGTGTATGTCTGTGTGTGTGTGTGTGTGTGTGTGTGTGTGTGTGTGTGTGTGTGTGTGTGTGTGTGTGTGTGTGTGTGAAACAGGAAGAAGAGGGGGAGAATGAGAATAGGAAATCAGCATCCACTGTCTACACAGCTGGTTTATCTGTTGAAAAACATCTCTCTCACACTCTCTACCTCTCTTCCAAGCACACGCACACTCTACCTCTGTGTCTCTCTTGCTCTATACTGCTCCCTCTCAATCAGTGCCCGCCACCCTCACTCCCTCCCCATATCTTTCTTGCGTTCTCTCAATCGAAGACACACCCACACATGCAATAATAATGGCACCATTACAGAAGAAAGGAAAATGCTCGCACACTAGACACACTTACTCTGTCACACACACACACACACACACACACACACACACACACACACACACACACACACACACACACACACACACACACACACACACACACACACACACACACACACACACACACACACAAAACAAAACAAAAGGACAGTATAGAAGATCGACTGCAAAGTCCTTATTCCGGAGATGAAGCTAGAAGGGTACGTTCACTCACACACAGATGCAAACACACACGCACACACACACACAAACACAAATGACGGGGGTTTGTGGTTGGTGTTTATAAATGTAATTGTCGGAGTGTGGTGGGGTGTGTGTGTGTGACGTGTGTGTGTGTGTGTGTGACGTGTGTGTGTGTGTGTGTGGGCTGAGGGGATGGAGGGGTGAGGCGAAGGAGGGCTGAGGGGATTGAGGGGTGAGGTGAGGGAGGGAGGGACATGGGGAGGATCGGGAACAAGCAAGCCTTGATGAGCAAGAGGCTGAAAGATACTTCACCTCATCTAAACAGCCCAACCCGGCTGCTGTGGTCCAGATGTACACACACACACACACACACACACACACACACACACACACACACACACACACACACACACACACACACACACACATATATATACACAGGCACGCACACATGCATACACGCAAGTACACGTGTATACACTTGCAGAGGAAGGCACTACAGAGAGACAGAGTTGGGGAGAGAGAGACTGATTGAGAAAGAGGGAGACATTGAAACACAGCATTTGTGCTGCCTGGTTGTCGTCGTCTCTTTCTCTATTTCTTCTTAATAAACGTCAACTATGTCATCTCAAAGTCATTCACAGCAGAACAAAAGAACAGTTAGTGAGGCAATATTAATACATACGTTTCAGACAAAGAAAACCTGCTCCTCGCTGGATTTACAATCAATCAGAGAAACAGCACGCGTTTGAAGAACAAACGCAAAAAAGATCTACATTTCATGGAGGACATAAAATACACGTAGAGAGCATACCTCATACCATTGAGGTTATTCATGACAATATGAATCATGAATCTTTTATCAAGGCCTTCGGAATCATACAATACATACATAATTTAGAATGCATTATATTAATGATATTATCTTTACAAATCTCACTAAATCTAGTGTCTATAAAACCTGAATCCGTTTAAACAGCATCTAGCCGTTCAGCTTTAGCTTCCTTCTAGTCCAGCAATGCTCTTTCGTTTTAATCTTGTGAGATCTCTGAGATGTTTTTATTTGTTATTTTAAACAAACGTTGGTCTTTTTGTGTGGTCCCACTTATTAAGCATCTACCATTGCAGTTGTGCATAATACGGCAAAATAAATCAAGATGGATCAATCGATTTTTAAATAACTCATTCATTGACATATGTGAATTCTGTTGCTCATGGTGAGTTGATTTGAAGCCGACAGCTACTATGACTTTGATACACGACCCCTTCAAGGCTCTGTCCCAGTATTCAAATATGATTTTAAATAAAGCTCTCTGTCTATGTGTGTGTGTGTGTGTGTGTGTGTGTGTGTGTGTGTGTGTGTGTGTGTGTGTGTGTGTGTGTGTGTGTGTGTGTGTGTGTGTGTATGTGTGTGTGTCAGTGTGTGTCAGTGTGTATGTCTCTCGCCCGGTGACAAGTCCCTCTCTCACTCTGTCTTGCTTTCACTCTCTCTCGCTCTCCCGGTCCTGTTCCTCACGAGACAGTGAGCCAAGTGTCAAACGTCTGCACCCTCCTCTCAATAGGCAGGGAGTCAGGCACACTGCCTCTCCTCATGCCTCCTATCTCCCCCGTACATCTCCTGCTTCGTCTGTTCCGTTTCCACCGCCTTCACTCAGTCTAGGACCGGGATGGACGGCTCGTCAGATACACAGAGACAGGCGTGTGTGTGTTTGAGGGTGTGTATTTTTTGTGTTTAATTGGGTTTGGGTTAAGGGCTGCGTGCGTGCGTGCGTGCGTGCGACAGAGAGTGAGTGTGAGGTGTGTCTGTAAGTGATTTAACTGAATGCACTTGAATACACTTGGGTGTCTGTGTTCCATGTGGTATTTTGTAATATGTAATATGTCCATGTGGTAATATGTAATAATATTTTGGCCTCACTCACATAATTTGATATAAATGATATATTGTGTGTGTGTGTGTTTGTGTATGTGTGAGTTTGTGAGTAAGAGATACTTTTTAAATATGACCATAAGGTGTTACTTTAATCATAAAATGGTTCCCATGATGCAATCAATCAATCAATCGTGTGATATGTAATTCTGGTGAATGTGTGTGTACATTTATAGCACGTGAGTGTGTGTGTGTGTGTGTTTGTGTGTGTGTGTGTGTGTGTCAGTGTGTGTGTGTGTGTGTGTGTGTGTGTGTGTGTGTGTGTGTGTGTGTGTGTGTGTGTGTGTGTGTGTGTGTGTCAGTGTGTGTGTGTGTGTGTGTGTGTGTGTGTGTGTGTAGGTGTCCTTCAAGTCGGAACATGGTATGGACCCACTGAGAGTTCAGAACGCTGTTAGCTGGAGATCAACGTTAGCTATAGCAGCTTAATGTCAACACGTTACCAACCACTAACCAATCAGCAACCAGAAACAGGCCACTGTGGACTCCATAGAGCTGGATCATATAGACCAGCTCCTCTCCCTACTTTCTCTCTATCCCTCAGGTTACCTCCATTCTTTCCTGTTGAAACACTCTCCCTCTCAGATTTAAGATTGAAAGGCCTTACTGGCACGGAAAGCAAACATTTACATTGCAATCGGGCTCTCTCTCTCTCTCTTTACCTCTCTAATCCTGTCTCTATCCATCTTTATCTTTCCTTTTTTTATCCTTCTCTTTCGATACATATTTTGCTCTTTCTTTTCCCGCTGCCTAATACCCCCACCATCTTCTGCTTAGACACCACTGGTCCACAGCAACGCTCTAATGCGACCGTGGGATGAGCAGCTTGGGCTTGAGGCATCTAGGCGGGCAGTACGGGTAGCGGGTGGACGTCGGGGCGCAAACACAGTACACTTCTGGCTGGCTTCAAAACCACGACCCTCTGCTTAGACTCTCTAAAAACGTACTTTTCTAAAAACCCATCTTTTTAGAAAAGCCTTTGGCTAAACTGCTATTTATTTATTTATTTATTTTTTGTTGCATTTTTCTCTTTTCTTTTTATGTGCATTGTAGCACTTTGAGATCACTGAATTGATATAAAGTGCGTTATAAATAAAATGTATTATTATTATTATTATTCCTCCCCTGTTTCTAACTTCAACGGTCCGGTTTAGGTGTTCTTGTGTGTATGCATGAGTGTATGAATGTGTGTGCGCATGCCTGTGTGTGTGTGTGTGTGTGTGTGTGTGTGTGTGTGTGTGTGTGTGTGTGTGTGTGTGTGTGTGTGTGTGTGTGTGTGTGTAGATTTGTGTGTGTAGATGTGTGTGTGTGTGTGTGTGTGTGTAGATGTGTGTGTGAGCGTGTGTGTGTGTGGGTGCGCGTGCGTGCGTGCGTGTGTGTGTGCGCGCGTGAGTGAGTGTAACATCTTTTGATTTCACTGTTTCTCTGGGTAGCTGGGCAGGGCAAAGCAAATATGTGTGTTCTTACAACGTCCACAAGCAGGATAAACACCTCCCCATTCATCGGTGGAGCTGGCATCTCGTGCAAAACAACCTTGACATGAATAAGAAAAGTGTTCTTTTAATTAAAACGCCTTCTACCCTGCGTCATTGAAAGCCGCCAAAGTGATCCAACTGTGAAGAAGGATGATATTGTTGTTGATAAGTTCATGGGATGTTTTTGGGATATTATCTGGTGTGAATACGACTTCAAATACAGCAGGATAATAGTGTGATTTGGGTGTATTAATGAGAGTGAGAATGGGAAGGTGCGACAGTGTGTATCTGAATGTGTGCGTGTGCATGTGTGTGCGCGTGCATGCGTGTGCGTGCACGTGCATAGGCGTAGGTGTGTTTTACAGAGTGGGTGGCATACAGCTATCGTGAGGGGAGTGAAAGTATACCGTTAAACAAGATAAGGTGCATTCCACGGTCGCACGGTTCACAGTGCTTCCCTGTATCAGGCGAGTCAGATACAGTGTGTCTCTGGATTTGTGTTCAGCGCAACCTTCATCCCCCTGGAAGCTACTCTCTATGTGTACACATTCCACTGATTGTAATGTGTTAACTGCACCTCTCGCTATCAACATCTTGCGCGATGCGTGTGTGAAGGTAAATATTCCAAACACCAGGCATCGCTAGCAAGGAGAGAAGATAAGCGGTAAAATGACTACAGTGAATCAGATGGCTCTAAAGGACCCATGCAGAGACACTCATGAACATATACACTTCGACATTGATTGGAAGTAATAATACTGATCATTCAGGCGATCTGTTGGATTCATTAATCAAGAATTCAGGAAGAAGAAATTCCAAATGTTTTCTTGTGATAGCTTTAAAAGTAAAACTCAAATGCACATTAAATATTCAGTTGACCCTCTCCCTTTGAGAACACTACAAAATGGAGTCTGTTGCTTTCTTTGGCTGCTCGAGACTTGATGGACATTTGCCATCTTTTCGGAAACAAGTTGCGTACTGTAAGTCTGTATACATATACAGAGAGAGAGAGAGAGAGAGAGAGAGAGAGAGAGAGAGAGAGAGAGAGAGAGAGAGAGAGAGAGAGAGAGAGAGAGAGAGAGAGAGAGAGAGAGAGACTAAGAGGGAGAGGTTGATACATGACACAGATGGTGTGGTACATTAACTGTGAGTCTGTGCTTTATAGCAGCCATGAGGACGTCAGCCAGAAGCTATGGGCACCAAAGTGTTTTAAAGGAGAAAATAAGACTCTGTAAAGAGTTATCCCACAGCAACGCTTCTGTTCTGGTACATCCTTTGATTCATATGCACACACACACACACACACACACACACACACACGTACAGAGCTTGCAGCTATTGCACATATAAACCTTTAAACACAAACGCTTGCATGCACGTACTGTTACATCTATTGCTCATAGCTTTAACACAATCGCATACAAAAACATACACAGGGGATTGTGTGTGTGTGTGTGTGTGTGTGTGTGTGTGTGTGTGTGTGTGTGTGTGTGTGTGTGTGTGTGTGTGTGTGTGTGCGCGCGAGTGCGTGCGTGCGTGCGTGCGTTTATGTGTGAGAATGGCTATTTCCTTTCTTTCCCAACCTGGATCATTGACTCATTTTGCTTATCCAGCTGCCAACATACAATTGTTTGTGTTATTATTTCAGAATTAGCGGTTTAGCAGCTTAGCATTAGCGTAGCATTAGCGTAGCAGCTCTGTGTTACCTAAAGTGTGATCATGCACCGCTCAAGCAATCTTTTCTTTGTTCCAAATGTTCAAATGTAATCCCATGTGACATCAAAAGGACAGGGCATACCTCTTCCCTCAGATGTTCGTCGGAAACAGGGCATAACATCCCAGAATAGTCTTCAGTCATCTTCAAATCCCATCACAGATCCACCTCCTCTCATCGCATGACCCGGTAGGGTCGTGCTGGGTCATGCGATCATGCGAGTGGGACTTCAAAGAGTTCTGAATCTTCCCCTCCGATTCCGTAATTCACCGGGAAAAATATTCAATTAATTTTGGGGGGGGAAATGTCTGTTAAATCTTCTTCATTAGTGCCAGTGCAATGGGGCGGTCAGTGTTGCGTCAGTCATTAGCTGTTGTTGTTTTTGAAGACGAACTAAAGACTCTACTGAATGACTGCCTCTGATAACGCACGCTTCATTTGGAGTGAAGTAGATTCTATTTTCTGTTTTTAACGGAGCACTAGGTTTCTTGCAGCCCTAATGTTTTCACATTAATTTGTCGAATGGAACTCCGCTAATGGAAATACTTTTTGTAAATGCTTGTGCGGCAGATGCATGAGTCCATGCTACTTAACCAGCAACACATAATCCATTTGTTTATGGATGTAAAAAACGATCCTTTTCACTTTTTTAATGGATCTTTTAATTTGGGTTTCACTTGAGAATTCAAGGTTTTATTCCGTTACGTGAATGAAATCCTAAACCGGAACAGACTGTTGAAGTCAAAATCAGGGGAGTGGAGAGTGTATGGAGAGGGTTGTGGTTAGTGGGTTTGAAGCCCAGCCAGAATGGGAGTGTTCGCGCCCCCACGTCCACGGGCTACCTGTGCTGCCCACCTAGACGCCCCAACCCCAAGCTGCTTACTAAGTAGCAGCTATAGCATGTACAAGAGAAAAATCACTGCCTTTCATGATAAGTTAAATAACCAAAAAGTCATTAGCAGCCACTAGGGTTGCAAATTGCTTGCACTTTGCCTTAACCAACCATTAATATTTAATAACATACAAAATGCCTGTCTTTTTCTCAGTTCAAGTTTGATTTAAATAATTCCAGCACCACATTAGTGAAGTGAAACATTAATTCTTGAAGCACAAACAACTCCAATGAAGAGAATGAAACAAAGAGCCTTTTGTTCCAAACAGCTGTTCTTGTCCGCTCGTCCTTATTCAAAAAATGTGCCTCCAAACAAAACAATGTCAAATGGGAGCGCAATTACTGCCATTTCTGACTAACAAGGCAGAGCAAACTGAACCAAACCCATTGTTTAAGAAAAGCACATAGAAAATACATCATCGGTTTACACGTATTAAATCAGTTAAATTCCTAACAACGGCTAATCAATTAATGATTAATCATTATCATCCATAGGTGCAACAAATAGTTTAAAAGGTTGCTCCTTTTTTGGAAGACAATCCCAGCCAATATCAACCAAAAGGCACCACAAACAGAGACTAAGCAAAGGCAAAAACCGAATCCACCGACAGAACACACATTTCCATACAAATACGGCAAAATGTGTGTTTATTATACAAATGCCTCCTTAGTGCTCCCTCGAAGCCCCCTAATCCCAACGTGACGCTCTCTCTGGCCTCCAGGTTTTGAATTCGGCCCCAGCCCTTTATTCCGCTGGGCCGGGGGATTATGGGAGAAGGCAGGTAGGTATTGAATGCAAGCCTTTACCTGACTCCCAGAGGCCTCTCGTGTTCAGCGAGAGCTTCAATGGAAGGGTGTCGGGCGTTGGGTTGATGGTGGTGTGGGGGGGGGGGAGCCTGGAGCGAGGAGCGGCCGTAGAATGCTAAGCAACGCTCCGACACAGTTGCAAAACAGAGTCTCACCATGGATGTGTTTAATTGTCTCACCCTTCTGTCTCAACTCGTGCTGGGCGTATCTTTTTCCATAGCAGGCTAAACAGAGAGAACTCTTCTTTTCCTATGCCAATAAGGCTATTTTATTGAATTGAGAGACAAATGATCTTACATGCATGCCATCTCAACCATAGGTGTTTTTATCTCTCTCTCTCTGGTTCGATCTCTTTCCTACATGTTTGCTCCTGTCTTCCTGCATATATTGACCCACTGATCCGTCTCTCTCTCTCTTCATCTTGCAGTCTCTAAAGTTTCCAAAAGATTTTGGTTCTTCGTATTTTCTTTTCTTTGTCATCTCTCCTCTTCATCAATAGTATCAAAGAGCAGAGCAGACCTCAGACAGAATGTGAATTAATCTTGAAGCACCCATTAATACTCTTTTGTTTTCAGTCTTTGACGGTCGCCCTTCTCCTCCACCTTGTATTGTGTTTGAGCCAGTGAACAACAACAATAAAATGATTGAAAAAAATAAAACTATATATATATATTAGGGGTGTAACGGTACACTGAACGGTTTGGTTCATACCTCGGTTCAGACATTACGGTTCGGTACGAGTTCGGTACAATGAAGGGAAAAGAAAAAACAAAAATGCAGAAGGCAATTCTTTTTTATTGTCTCAGGTTGTACCACCTAGTGTCATACAGTCACTCCCCTGAGCTAGCTGCAACAGCCTGAACTGTGTAATCTAAGATGTTAACAGTAAACAACAAGTACCCCACATCACCTCCAGACTCGATCCATAACTTTTAAACAAAATAAAACAATCAGTTCTAAAACTGAAAATTCAGCATGACTTATTTATGAAACCGCAAAGTACACAGAATTTGCGCATTTCTACCGGAGGGTGCGGGTCGGTTCGGTGCGGCTTGGTGGAGTCGTGAAGGTGCGGTTCGTTGCAGCTCAGTTACGGCTCGGGGTAAACCGGATCGCGATAGCCGCGAAAGCTACGTTAGCATTGTGACCTCATAGCAGCCCGACGTAGTGTAGCCCCCTAATAATAATATTAATAATAATAATAATAAAGAAAATAATAATTTTCTTCAATAAACGAAGCTTTCGCCGTTATATATACCTGGCGGATAATGTGTTTGTTGATTATCCCTCTGTCTCACGGAAGTGTCTCTCGACCAATCAACGGACTGTGTGTTTAGCTCGAACTTGCCGGCACCCTTTCAGGCGTACAGTTGTCCCTGAAGATCGCGGATCCAACATTATGGTGCGTTTTATTATCCATCCGTCTCGAAGGTTGGAGGACACTCATGAACACGCCTCTTTTCCTCGGACGGCGAACTTGCTTGCTCGGATGAACTCAGAGGAGGCCAAGCAAGGATTCCGAGACAGATTTCAAGATGGCTGCGCCCCGTGTGACTTGAAGTATGAACTGTTTTTATTGTGTTTGCACCGCTTTGGTGGTTTAAATGGCAATTTCAATCACTCATATTACTGCAATACCTTACTGCGTCCGTATCTCTGCTTATGGCCTATAGCCTACTTATTTTTGAGCGCCTGGTACTCTGCCAATGCTACTGCGACAACAGCTCTCCGGGTGGCGTCCATGTTTTTCTCCAACAACCGAGCGAAACATGATAAAACGATTGAAGGGTGGGCGTGACTTCACATCCGAGGTCCGAGTCGGTTCGCAGAGAATACTAAACGCACCATTAGTTCGGCATTACATTAATTTATTTGCACGCCAGATTTATTTAATTTATACCGTGTATTCTCTGTGTAAATCCATGCACCGAACCGTGATGTCTGTACCGATTCGGTTCAATACGAATACATGCATCGTAACACCGCTAATATATATATATATATATATATATATACTGTATATATACATATATATGATAGGGTTATGTTAGGGCAATGTGTGTATATTTCTTGGTAATAATTAAGGGAATCGTAATAGCTTTTCAAACCAACATATATCAAAATAAGTGCTATTCTATGTTAATCTATAGGCAAGGCAAGGCAAGGCAACTTTATTTATATAGCACTTTTCATACACAAGGCAGACTCAAAGTGCTTCACATATAAACATTGTCATACAATAAAATAAAATAATAGATTAGTAAAAGAAAAAATATGCAAAGAAATGAGTAAAATAGAAAGTGCAATGTATTTAAGAGAAAATTAATGTATGAGGTACAATAAAATATATATTCTCTTTTATTTTGTGTTGCATGTTGAATGGGCTCTGCCAGCAGGCTGGCAGTTGGCAACATGTAACCGGCTAATTAGCATGAGCCGGAACCCTCCGGAATCTCCAGAGACTTCAGATTTATTGATGAGGACTGTTTGGGAGTGAAGCCCAGGTGACGCGTCACACAGAAGATATCTTCTCTGTATATACACTTTTACCATGACTCCTTCTGCTTCCCTCTCTCACTCTCCATCTCTCTACCTATATCCTTACCCCACTCTCTCCCTCCACACATACCTGTATCTATCGGCCTCTTTCTCTGACTCATTTTACTATGTGCAGCTCACTCTCTCACTTCATCTGTGCCTCTCTCTATCTGCACACCTCTCTCTCACTCTCTCTCTGTCTGCAGCTCACTCTCTCCCTCCACTAATACCTCTAGCTATCACTCTTATTCTCTGTATGCAGCTCACTCTCTCTCACTCCATCTCTACCTGCACCTCTATTCTATTTGCACCTCACTATCTCATTCCATCTGTACCTCACTCTATCTGAACCTCTCACTCACTCTTTTTCTCTGTGTGCAGCTCACACTATCTCGTTCCATCTGTACCTCTCGATTTCTCTGGCTCTCAAACGTATTTGATTATCTATAATCTTTGTTTAGGGGCCGCATGGGGATGGTTCCACAAAAGCACTGTAGTGAAACTCCAGGGGCTTCTAACACATTTCGGCAGTATATTTGTATTGTATATTTATTCTATTTGCGATGTATTGATACGAGGTGTGTTATGTATTGTGGCTCTGTCTCAGGGCATGTCACAGCGATGATACGCTCACAAAGACGCGTTTATTGTATTATTCATTATTTCGGTATATTTTCCTTTCATGAGGTTGCCGTCGCCGGTTTGTAAACACCTTTCATCATGTGAGGTCTTAGACGACGACATATTGGATGACACAAATCCGGTCACTTGGGATAAGGTTCACCAACTGACATTTCACAATCTTATTTTCATTTCTTTAAAGCAATACGAAAAAAAGTGTTTTCTTACCATTTCGGATTGTCAGCTTTGTTTTGGCAATAGAATCAACCGGCTCCGGCTTTTGACATTTAAAGCTCATAACTGTGACATTTTTCAGCCAATTATGAATGATTTCTATCTGGTTTTCAACCACACTTGTGGCAAAATCATCAGAATGATGACGCTAATAATAGTGATGATGTTGAGAAGGGTGAGAATAATCATTATCCTTGTTCTTTCATTATCATAATGATAAGATAATTATCAAGACTCTAATCATCATCATTATCCTTTTAACAATGATCACTGTTATCATTATTATCATGATCAAAATTCTTACCATCACAATGATACTCATTAGATAATCATGATTATTAGCCATGACATCATTTTCATACTATTATCATAATCGTAGAATCATCCAACGAGGAGTGTATGTTGGTCATGTTTTTCTGGACGTGGTGTGTGTGTGAGCAGCCCAGTGCCAAGGTGGTCCTCGGCACTGGGCTGGGTGGGTGGGCTTGGGGGGGGGGGGGACCCCACTGAGGTCTGCTGAGTGGGCGGTCCCTGTGAGTCCTCCCGCGCTGGACTCGTACACCACCACACAATAACCAATCAACAAACAGGATTGAATTTTAAATCAAATTCTAATCTATTGAAATACTACAAAATAAGGTGAAACAAATGTCTAGGGATAATAAATGTTTAAATGCAAGAATATGGTTTGTGTGTGTGTCAATGCGGTGAATCTGTCTGCATGGTAGGTGTGAGGCTATATAGAATCAAAGAGGATGAGGGGAAGAAAGAAATAAAGTGCCAATGTGAAAGAGAGTAAATCAATAGAGTGCCTGGCTCAAACGAATTGAGTGCCAACCTGAAGGAGAGTGAAAACCTGCTTCTATTACCCGACCGGCAGTACTCAGGTGTGGTCAATTAGGACATTGTGATACTGGGGGCTAGCCCTGCCCTTGTAGTGACAGCTATGACCAACAGGGGGGGCAGGGGATCGTCATAAACCTAGCGGGAGATTCACCCCTGAAGGTGAGGAGCTGGGCCCTCTGTAAGGACCGAGGCTCTCAGATCGAGGCCCTCTACAGATTTGTTGTGTGCTAAGCTCCATCGTTTCTTAAGGGAATGCAGTGACTTGTGTTTGTTTGTCTGCTTGCCTTCTGCAGCGTTTTGTTCTTACTCACTGATGAAGAAATCCAGTCGAAACCTGGGTAATTGGATTTTGGTTTGTGACTATTCATTATAGTTTAAATTAGAATTTGCTCCCTTAAAAATCATCACCATTGCAAAGTTACTTTGAGTAATGGCTCATTCTTCCTCTCTCAGTCTGTCTCACAGTTTGTTTTGCTCTTTTGTACTCATTCCCTCACTCCTTCACCTTTCTCTCTCTCCTTCCGTCTCTCTCTCTTCCTTCTTCCCCTACTCTCTTTATAATTACCTTTCTGTGTCTCTTGTCTAACGGGATTGGTTTTCTCTCTCTCTCTCTCTCTCTCTCTCTCTCTCTCTCTCTCTCTCTCTCTCTCTCTCTCTCTCTCTCTCTCTCTCTCTCTCTCTCTCTCTCTCTCTCTCTCTCTCTCTCTCTCTCTCTCTCTCTCTCTCTCTCTCTCTCTCTCTCTCTCTCTCTCTCTCTCTCTCTCTCTCTCTCTCTCTCTCTCTCTCTCTCTCTCTCTCTCCCCTGCCAGGTGGAGCATGGCTGGACCAGTAGAGGTTAAAACAAACACCGCACGCAGAAAGACGCACACACACACACACCCCGAAACACACACACAGGTATTCTTACACACACACACACACACACACACACACACACACACACACACACACACACACACACACACACACACACACACACACACACACACACACACACACAGGTATTCTTACTAACACACAAACAGAAAGCTATTATTGCACACACACGCACACAGAAGTATTCTTACAAACCAACGCAAAAACACACTTTCAGTCGGACAAAACACACAACTATTCTTACGAACAAACACAATTATTTTTACAAACACACATTCACAAACACACAGCTATTCTTACAAAACACACACTCACAAATAGCTATTTGTGAAAACACACTGAAACACAAAGCTTTTCTCATAAACACACACACAAACCATTATTCTTACAAACACACACACAAACAAACAGAAATTTTTCCAAACACACACACACAAAAACAGCTATTTTAACAAGCACACATACAAACACAGTTATCCTTACAAACTCACACTGAAACACACACTTACTCTTACAGACAGTTATTTTCTCCCTGCCTCCTGAAAATGATCCAGCGCGTCCCCTTGTCCCCCCCCCCCCCTCCCTAATCCACCCAATCTCATTTAGATTAGCGGTCGCATTCCCTCCTCACATTCTCTGAGCTGTTGCAATAACAAACCTCACACTACCTGTGTTCTCACAGACCAGGCCGCGCAGGTGGCTCAGGCTGTGTGTGTGTGTGTGTGTGTGTGTGTGTGTGTGTGTGTGTGTGTGTGTGTGTGTGTGTGTGTGTGTGTGTGTGTGTGTGTGTGTGTGTGTGTGTGTGTGTGTGCGTGCGTGCGTGCGTGCGTCTTTTTAACATAATGCCATTCATATTATCTGTGTATTTGTGTCCTTTCCAGACATGTTTATGTGATCTCTGCCAGTGGGTAACGTCTGCTGTCTGACGAACATTTGTTGTTTACGTTTGTAAAAGCCCTGTCCTCATGTGGACATCTGTACCTCCATCTTTACTTGCACCTGTTTCTGCTCATGTGCTTACCTGTGTGCATGTGTCTGTATGTGTGTCAGTGTCTGTGTGTGCCTGTGTGTGTATGCAAGTGTATGTGTATGTGTGTCTGTTTGTATGTGTGTGCCTGAGTGTGTTTGTGTGTGTTTGTGTTTGTATGTGTGTCTGCAGGTCATTGTGTGAGCATGTATGTGTGTTTGTGTATGTGTGTGTCTGAGTGTGTTTACGTGTGTGTGGGTTTGTGAATGTGTGTCTGAGTGTGTTTATGTGTGTGTGTCTTTGTGTGAGCATGTAAGTGTGTCTGAGCATGTTCATGTGTGTGTATCCGTGTCTTAGTGTGTTACTCTGTGTGTGTTTTGCTTTAGGTGTGTGTGTGTGTGTGTCTGCCTTTGTGTCTTTGTGTGAGCATGTATGTGTGTTTGTGTATGTGTTTTTGAGTGTGTTACTCTCTGTGTGTTTTGCTTTAGGTGTGTGTGCGTGTGCGTGTGCGTGTGCGTGCGTGCGTGCGTGCGTGCGTGCGTGCGTGCGTGCGTGCGTTTAACAGCGTGTGAAAGTTAATCACGTCTGTGTCTGCCTCTGCCCCGGACTACGTAACACAGTGTTCCTGGTAACGTTTTACCAGGTCATCGCAACCCAGCCAGCGCCCTTTCAAACACATAACACAGCGGGCCAATCGGAACCGTCCGTTGCCCTCGTGTGCACGTGGCCGAGGGCCAATGGCTGGCCAGGGTTTGTAGAGAGGTTAACCTGGCAGCGAGGTTCCATGAGCAGGGAGGGGAGATTCTAGAACTTTCAGAAGCAAAATAGAACATTTAGAATGTCAAAATCCAATTTTTGAATTCAGATTCTATAATGTAGAATTAGAAATGCAGGAAACCCATGAAGAGTTCACGATACATAATGCATAACAGGGATTGTAAAAAACGAATGGGTATTTGTTTTTTCGTTCACTTCATTAGGCAACGATGGATTAGGTACAATAACAATGGCTTCATGAAGTCCATTAGTAAAACAAACAGGGACCAAACAACAGCCGATGTCTAACAGCCAACGGAGAATGTCACTACGTCTTAAAGTGGTAATCCTTTAACTCAGCTGTTTCTAAATTGTGGCTCGCTTTCGACCCAGGGGTAGGCAAGGCCTACATAACAACACACACTCCATATATCTATTTTGTCTTGTTTATCGCCCGGAGCAACTCCAACCTTCAAAAGTAGCTACTGCACTTTAAAGAACAAGTTCCATCCGCTCTGTTTCTATGTTGTGTTCACTCCCTTCATCACACCTCCGCCCACAGAACCATCCGTACGGATCTCTCCCCGTCCTGTCAGAGATGTATTATCTCCAAGGTTCCCCCACTTCCTCTCTCCTGCCCTCCTCGCTGCGCTGAGGCTCTCCTTGTTCTATGTCAACCGTTTCCTCCTCCTCTGTCATACCGCCACAACTGGCACCTCCACTCCCTGGCACTCTCATCCATTCTTCTCTCCTTCTCTTTTACCGTTCTTCCTTCTCCTCCCCCCTCTTCTCCTCTTCCTCCATCTCCTCCCCTGCCCTCTCTTCTCCTCTTCCTCCATCTCCTCCCCTGCCCTCTCTTCTCCTCTTCCTCCCTCTCCTTGTCTCCCCCCTCTTCTCCTCATCCTTCCGCGCCTTGTCTCCCCCCTCTCCTCCTCATCCTTCCTCTCCTTGTCTCCCCCCTCTCCTCCTCATCCTCCCTCTCCTTGTCTCCCCCCTCTCCTCCCCTCCTACTTTGATATTGTCGTCTCTCATCGCTTGCTCTATCAGCTCCTCCTCCCCTCCACATATCTCAGGAGAAACTCTTAGGATGAACAGCGAGGACAGCAAGGTCAGCGCCTCATGTGAGAACACATACCATTCAAGTACTTTCCCACACTCTCCCTGTCTCACTGAATGCACAGCGACCTTGCATCTGTGTCACGCTCCGATGATAACCCGGCTTATAACTTGTTTTTCCAACCTGTTTGAAAAACAAGAGGAAAGGCACAAAACCTGGCACACAAAACAATAACGGATTGTCTTGGCCTTCAAAGTCTGACCGGGTCCAATCCAAATTTGTTACTCACACATTCTGGGTTTTCATGTTTCTACAATGCCTACTTTAAAGGTTGGAGTTGGAGATTTTAAGAAACCAGTCAGTTCAAGACAGTTTTTAAAGTATTCCATCAAAAAAAAAAAAGCCGGCCATCCAAGTAGGCCATCTGCCCATTCATTTGGACAGGCTCAGGCCTGCAACCGCGACACACATCTGAAATGTCTGGTTTGTTACCCAATCCAATTGCTGCACTGGGATCCGTACCCCGCAGTACACCAGGGTGCTCGGCCTAACTAGTTTAACTTCCCCCACAATGCACTGCTTCCACCATTAGTCAACAATGCCACCAGGATGCTCTGTTTAAGTAAGGGCCGTAGTGATTATAATGCCAAAATCGCCGTTCTCTACAGCCAAAATACGACGGCTTGTATTTTGTGTTGGGTATATCGGGGCCATCTGCTCTCCGGCCCCTCCCTGCTCCTCCAACCCCCCCAGATTTTCCCTCTGTTAATTTCTACGTTTATTAGATTTCCCCCCTCTGTCTTCCTCTGTCTTCTCCTCGTCTTATATCCTCTCCGAGCATCTTATCTCGTCTCCTCTTGCTCCATTTCCCTTTCTCGTTCCTCATTTCCTATCTGGTTAGCTGGCTTTTTATGAACAATGACAACAGAGATACCGGCTCTTTCCTTGGCCTTCTCTCTCCTCCGTCGCCCTTTTCTCGTTTGATCTCTCGATCCTTACTCTATCCTTCCATCACCTCCTTGTCTCCTCACCTTTTAAATACTTTCAGTGATTCAATTTGGTCTCCTTCCATTCGTCCTTTACACATATTTATTATTCCCCCTTGTCATCTCTCCCTGTAATCAAATCATCCTCAGTTCGTCCTTTCGGTCCCGGGTGTTTTGATCACAAACCTCAGTGTGTTTTATGTTAAGGTTTCATCCTCAGAAAGGGGAGGGACAAGGGAAGATTACAAGTCGTTTTTTCCTCTTGATAGCTCTAACCTTCGTCGGCGGTGTCACCGGCGTGGCAGGCGATAAGAAGGCTCCGCTGTCGGCTGGGGTTTGATTGGACGGTGGCGGAGGCCGCCGGAGAGGAGATGTGCTGACACGCGGTAATACAGCCAGACATGTTATATCAAGATAGCACAGACGCGCTGTCAGCACTGTCTGTCAATCAGAGCTCTGAGGGAACATACATCCAGTCCTGAACACGGCCTGGCCATCCATCAGGTGCAGAGACAGAGAGACACAGAAAGAAAAACAAGACGCAGGCTTTATGGAACCGGGGATTCTGGCGCTAGTCGACTCCAGGGTGTTCGTTACCCTAGCCCAAAGGTATTGGGTTCACTCCCTCCTGTCTACATCCGAACCTGTAGGCATTCTTAACCCTATGCACTCCTTAATGCCGTGTACAGGATGTGAATTCACTGTAGGTCGCTTCGGATAGAAAAAATACGTAATTTAAATATTATTTAAAAACTTCGACATGGAACACTTCCAACCCTCGTTTCGGCAGTCTCCTAAAACACAACAGTATAATCGATGCACAATATGGCTCTGGTGTGGCCTCGTGCTGGGACGGCACGCTCACACACACGGCTGCTCCTGTTTGGCTCCTGCTGTCGGGTATTATCTCTGGTCCTCAAAGGTTTACTTTGGCAATAGAATCATTACAAAACAATCAGCGCTTGGATTGGGGAGAAGATAAAAGGGGAGAGAGAAAGAAAGAGAGAGGGAGAGAGAGAGAGAGAGAGAGAGAGAGAGAGAGAGAGAGAGAGAGAGAGAGAGAGAGAGTGTTAGGGTAAGGATAATGATATGATTGGTGGGAGGATAATGGACAGAGAGATAGTCGTATTTGCGAGATACGACTCCTTCATAGGGAGACGGAGCAGATGAGTGACAGGCTTTGTGGTGGTAGGATAGATTCAGGCAGGCTCCTCCCAAAAACTCTCAGTCCTGCTGTGAGTCCTCTCTGTTGCTCTCTATCTGTAGCCATCTTATTATTTATCACTCTGCATCTCTATTCATCTACCATCTCGGTCTCTTCCTATCCATCGCCCTCCCTCTCCCTCTGGTCATCCTCTCTCCACCATCTCCCTCCCCTCTTCCCCCTACCCGCCCTCTCTCTCCAATCCTTCTCTTTCCACACCTCTCCACTCTTTCCATCAGCTACCCCCCCCTCCCTCTCTCACTCCACCTCCCACCTCCCTCTCTTCCCACTGATCCCCATCCCCACTCATCCCTCTTCCCCCCTCTCCCGGCGTGGGATTGATCATCGATGGAGCTGAAGATCTCGTACGCCGTTCAGGGGGATCAAAGCTTCCAAGGCTGATATCGACGAAGCTTCAGGTGCGTCTGAGCATCGAGATGCAAACTGCCCATTCCACCGCAGAAGGGCCGCCATTCACAGGGCAGCGGTACTGAGGGGGGTCCCGACCCTGATCCAGAGTGAGAGAGTGAGACGGCGTTCCTTTAGCGGTGCTTTGGACTAGTCCGCTGGTTCCAAAACCTAGGGTCAATACTTTTATGCTTTGGTCTGCAAAACTAGTATTTTACAATACTAGTAGCTTGCATGGCTTAACACTGTCTAATATACTATCCAATATGATAATATCCTGCAGCAATAAACCACAACAAATTCCTTGCATGGGGAACGCTAAGCTGATACAAATGGCCCGGCGATTCCTCACTGTATGGCGATGGTGATCGGGGAGTGGGACGAGAACACCAGTACTCTCTAAGCGCCCCCGCCCCCCCCCCCGCCAAGCGTCAACTGGAGTGTGTTTTAATTAAGATGCACAAGGACTCATTAAGCAACATCATCCACAAAATGAAGATGGCATCAGGATCATTTTCCACTTCAGACCCTCCTCTCAGTAATCTCCCTCGGAGGCCAGACGTGCTGCGATGATCATCAAGGCGACAGCCGGCAAGGAAATCAGCTATCAAAGTCAATCAGGGTCTGAAATAAATTAGGTATTGGGGTAATTGATTGTAGACGTCAACGGTGGATCAAGATAGATGTAACTTTTTCAGTGAATGTGTTACTTTTAAATATTTATTTATTGGAGTTTAGATGAGCGTTCAGACACCCATACATCTAATTGAGCAGAATCCAACGCTTAACAGTTTCAATTACTCCTTGTTTTGTTCACTTCAGATGTTTTTACTTCTTTGCTAGTTAACATTCAACTTCTAGCAAGCGAGGAAAAAACTTGTTAGGATGACGACAACAAAGCTTTTGCCATACAGGCCTACATTGTTCTGATGTTCTTGCTTCAATAGAAGTTACATTCTCAGAAAGCCAAAGAGGTCAACAGAAAGGATCGAGGCGCCGTACTCCCATGAAAGGTCTCAAAGGTTAACGTCATTTAAATAAATCTTCAAACCTGAAAGCATATGCTTTCATAGCATATTGAAGGTGTGGGTCGGTCAAGGCTATGACAAAGGCTGTCTCAAAATGAACAAAGACTAGAACGCTAACATGAGACTGTGACCTTGAGAGGGCACCGAGACACAGACAAAGTCAAAGATTTCACCCACAAAAACGCCACGTTAGTTAACAACATCAGAGTAAGCTTGCAGGTGTCAGTGATAACAGGGGAACAGACCCTGCACTGCCTCGATACTTTGACTACAATACTGTTACTATACTTTATTTAATTTACTTTGAGAATATACTTTCATTCAACTTCCAGTAACACGTTAACAATGCTAGTACGGTCAATTTTTCTCTCTCTCCCTCCTCATTATCTCTCCCCTCCATGTCTTTCTATCGCTCCATCTCTATTCCTCCGCCCCTTCTCCTTACTTAGCCCTCTCTCTCGCTCTCCCTTTTCCTCTCATCCCTCCACCCTGTTCTCCCCTTTACCCATCTCTCCCCCCTAAAACCCTCCCTCGCTCTCTCCCCCCTAAGACTCTCTATCGCTCGATCTACCCTCCACCCTTCTCCTCACTTAGCTATCCCTCCCTCCCTACACCTTGCATCCCTCCATCCATCCCTCCCCCCCTCCTCCCCATCCCTCCCTTCCTCCCCCCTCCATGTCTCTCTATCGCTCCATCTACCCTTCTCCACCCATCCCTCCCTCTCCCTCTGCCCGTCCCTCGCCCCACGCTCCTCTCCCAGGAAGCATCTGTGTTGAGCGCGGCCGTGCCGGGCGGTACATTATTCAGCGAGCTGCTGCGTGGCTAATATTGTCGTCACATATCTCCCTAACGACCCGGTAAGTACTGGGTTTGTCTTCCAGATAAATAGACAGGAGCCGACCGGGCAGCTGGACAACTGTGGGGAGTTTAAGAAACAGCTGCTATGCAGCCATCGGTTGTGTTAGAGAGACACAACCATAGACTACGACTTCAAATAAGTTATTAAAACATACTATTGTTAATTATTAGTGATCAAAGTTAGAAAGACAAAATTAGAGACTAGCTGCTCTGTGTCTGCAAAAGACTGATGAGGGTGTTTGGGTGTGTTTGGGTGTGTGTGTGTGCGTGTGCGTGTGCGTGTGCGTGTGTGTGTGTGTGTGCGTGTGTGTGTGTGCGCAGAGCTGTGGTCTCATAATATATGTGTGACATCTAAGTGAGAGATTTCGAGTGTGTCATCGCTAAAGGAGTGTTTAAGTGGTTCTGCCTCATTTTGAGTGAGTGTGTTTAAGAGGAAAAGAGGGAGGCAGGGAGGGAGGGAGGCAGGGAGGGAGGGAGGGTGGGAGAGGGAGAGAGAAAGAGGGGGATATGGAGAGCGAGCAGGGGGAAAGTAGAGAGGTTATGCTACAGTGACAGCCAGAGTAATCCCAATTCAGATTGTAGATGACCGCACACGGAGCGAGCAACATTCTTCTCAGGGACGCCGGGTCCATTGTAATGCGATGGAGGAACGGCGGGAGAGACAGAGGGCGTGGGGGGGGGGGGGGGGGGGGGGGGGGGGGGGAGGGAGATAGCCCCACTCTCGCCCTCTCTCTGAATCATGTTCGGTAGAAACCCTCACACCGTTGATTTATGAAAAGGATCTCAGCGCTCATAGCAAGCACTTAAAGTCGTGTCACGGCTCAGCCTCTTGCGCATTCTAGCTCGGTCTGCCTTTACCAGTGTCCGTACCGAGATAGTCTGCACATGGATGTGTGTGTGTGTGTGTGTGTGTGTGTGTGTGTGTGTGTGTGTGTGTGTGTGTGTGTGTGTGTGTGTGTGTGCGTGCGTGTGCGGGGGAGAGTACGTGTGCAGAAACAGACATCCCTATGTTTGTATAGAGTGCCGTTGAGGATAAACACGATGTGGTCTGAGTTGTGTTTCCCCAACTTGGCGTCGGAGCCTGAAGCAGAATGGGTGGAGTTAAAGGCCATGGATATTTGAAAATAATAAAAGTAAAAGCATTGAGAGGTAGTACACTGGGGTACATATGGGAGATATTTAAACATTAATTAAAATACATATATTCATTAGTGTTGCTGAGCCTTGCTTAATGTTAATATCAGCGAGCAGTGTATGCTGTGATTATATATTACAAAATTAATATTTCTTTGCAGGACATTTAATTTTAATCTCCTCCGCGCAGGTAAAACTTTATTTTCCAATAACTCAGGTAAAAAAAGATGAAGTGTTGCCTGCTTGATCGCGGCTCACCAGTTATGTATTTTCAACTCTTCCTCAGAGAGCAGACGAAAACCTTGTAAAATAATCAGGACAAGCAACTTCTCTTAACTTTCATCTTTTTTTGAAGAAAGAAAACGCTAGATGGATGGATGGAAGGATGAATAGATAAATAGTTGGATGGATGAAAGGATGGATGGCGCATGTTGTATTTTATATACATGCACCTGAATCATGAGCACTGTACTGACACGTAATGTCGAAGGGTATTCCCATCTATGGACCAACGCTACTCAGTTTTTAATGCATAATGAACATCTATCTATACTCTCTCTCCCCCTCTCTCTCTCTCTCTCTCCCTCTCTCTCTCTCTCTCTCTGTGTCTCTCTCTCTCTGTCTCCCTCTCAGTCACTCTCTCGTCTCCCTTCCTTTCTCTCCCCCTCTACCTCTCTCCACGTCATCCTGTCACTCCTCTCTCCCTCCCCTCCTATAACCAGTACCACCACAAGCTGTTGATAAGGGGGGAGGTTGAAACACACCCACCACTCAGCGCTCTGGTCTGGACAGGGGGGGGGGGGGGGTGGCGTTCTCATTGCCTCGGCACGAAAAACAGATGTGTGAGTGCGTGTGGTCAGGCGCCAATTACCTCTCCCTGCATGCCACGCATCGCTGCCCACAGTTGTCACAGGGCCAAGCCGGTCGTTAAGCCGTTCCCCGTTCTGATAGGGTGTGTGGGGAGGGGGGGGAGGGGGGGGGGGGGTCAGAGAGAGATTGGGCCGGCCTATTTGGGACGGCTTTGCAGCTGGACCCCTCAGATGTGTTTCGTAGGATGAAGGTGATTCTGTGAGTGCGACGGTGGGCTCAGCACCGGGTGCTGGGGATAGGTTGGGAGTGAGAAAGCTCTTGGTTTAGGCCCCGGTGCCTCAGTG
This sequence comes from Gadus morhua, assembly GCF_902167405.1. Lineage (NCBI taxonomy): Eukaryota > Metazoa > Chordata > Actinopteri > Gadiformes > Gadidae > Gadus > Gadus morhua. Next base: position 2,179,669 of record NC_044060.1, on the reverse strand, counting down.
TTCACAGCCCATCATTAGTGAGGGGGAGTACGACGGCCCCACCTGCTCATTACGGACATGCACCTGTATGGGAAACAAATGGCTGTCGCTGCTATGTATTCAAGCATTCCTGTTTCCCTAAGTGATAAACGGGAAGCCTGAACAGTGTAACGGTGACGCCCTCGCGACGCCGCGTGAAGAAAGCACATTCTTATTCATCGTTCATTTCAGGAGCGACTCTCGCAGCCAGATTACCGATGGCCCCCACAGTCTGTTGGCAGTGTAGCACTCTATAACAATCGCAGGATCACAGAACTCCTCCGATACGCGGAGAAATGAGAATCAAAGCCAGCGTAGAACCCTGAGCCCCATAGCAGGCAGTAACAGACTGTCCTCCCCCCAGTCGAAGGGCTCTGATCGCAAGGCTGAGCTCTCTTCTCGGGAGGGGTAGGGGTGCAACTGGGGCAGTGTTACTCCTCAGCTCCGCGGAGCCGTCCTGAGTGGCCTTGCGTGAGGGCTCCATCATCTTTGCCTTCGGCAGGGGAAGCTGCACTAATAATAATCAAAGGAGGGCCCAACACTGCCTCCATTGTGCCGCTGTCCCATGGAGCCGCCCGAGCTTAAAGAATTAAAAGGCAGGCTAGTGTTCTCGATGGCAGACGCTAGCGTCGACTCGCCACTGTCACTCCAAGGTGAGGACATTCTCAGTGTCGTAGCCGATTAGGCCATTGGTTTTTAACCTGTAGGGGTCTGTGTGCTGGCTTTGGGCACCGCCCCGGGAACATAAGGCCAGGTGTGTGTTTGTCGAAACTAAATGTCAAGGGAAACAGGCGGAGGTTTAAAAAAGTATTTCGACCGCTTATTAAGTTTAGTTTGTCGCCATTATGTTCACTCGTTGCATATAATGTTTGTTTCATTTCCCAGTATAACTTTCTTTATTTAGAAGACGGTTTGGTTTATGTCGCGAGTGCTTGAAATCATGGAAGCGAGTCGAGCTGACCTCGCCCGCTTTACCCACTGACCAAACGAAGAACAGCCAAGACACTCAGTTTCTGACGTGACACTGGATGCTGAACTGAACAATTGGAAGTATTGCTTAACGGTGTTAAGGCATGCTATTGTTCATGCTTTAGTAACTATTCTGCTGGGAGAATGCTTTGGAAAACCTTATATGGTGGTTCTGTACAAGGTCAAGGATACATAAATGACTAAGCATGGATTCCATACACATGTGTTCACATAATAAACAGTGGTGGAAGAGGTACTGCAATACTAAGTGTATGCTTTAAAATGATAGTCCATTTGGAGAGCAGTACTTTCATCAGTAATAAGGTAATAAAGGAGAACGTTATGTAAAAGTCTTCCAGGAGACATTATTCTCAAGCTAAGTAGTTAAAGAACTTGACCTAATACTAATCATAACTGTTTGGCTGTGTAAGACAAAAAAAGTACAAACAATCAAAATAAATGAAATTAAAGTCAAATTAACTCTATATTGTATTCAAGTACAGAGTTTAGTAAAACATAAGACGTTATCAATCCCTGAAGGTAAACGCAGGTGGTATAGCAGCCAAAAGGAAAACAAAGTCAAAGATACAAATAATAATACAATTGCAATCATATATTCTAGTGTGCAGATTGTTCAGGAATGCCCTAAGGTATGCGTTAGTTAATTATATTTTACGTTCTGTTGTATTAGTAGTTTTGTACAGGTTCTGATTGTTCTCAAGGAACTCTGTGCCTTCCATTTTTAAAATCGCCTCAAATAATTACAATATTAGGATATAAAATATTCGCAAACATTCACATCCGTCAATGACACCATTTGGTCACAATGTCTACTAAGAGAAAAAATAAATAAATAAAATATATTAGGCCCCCAAAAAACTAAGCTACTTATCCATGTATCGTGGATACAGGGTATAGAGCAGTCTTCACCGGGGCATATCTATAATAGAGTTCCTCTCTCAGCCTGCTGTATAAGGTCTTTGACAACCCCATGAATTTATATATCTGCACAGTCCACTAAATCTGGACACTTCGCTCACACAGAGAGAGGAAATGTACCATGTGGATGTGCGTGCATTTGGGTGAGATTGTGAAAGCGAGCTGTCTCTTTCATATATAAATATGTGTGCGTGCCTGGTTGCATAGGTGAGAGCATGCATACGTGGACGTAGGTGCATGTGTGTGGGTGTGCATGTACATGTGCATGTGTAAAGGTATGGAGGTTATTTGTCTGGGGTTATAGTCTGGATTGAGCATGAGAGGAATACGTGGGATTCACAATGTGTGATCTTTCGCAGTAGGATTAACAAATTAAACCGATACGTTTTTTAACGTTTTTTCAATGTTTCCACACCCTATTAAGTTTACAAAAGCAGGAGTCTTTCTAGTCCTGCGTATGGAAGTACAGGTATTTTTTTACCTTTGTCGGATGTTAGAGAATGTGGATCAGGTCACTATTTCCCACACAGATTAGTTATTGATAAAGCTACTGTATGTATTTTTGATGGATGGATAAGTTTCACTTTGTTTTACTACTCGCATACAAAACGGATGAGAATCCACTAATACCAAAACATACCTATTAGAATTAGAGCTTAATGTTTCCAACTGCTCAGGGGCACTCTACCTATAAGAAATGGTGTGTGTGTGTGTGTGTGTGTGTGTGTGTGTGTGTGTGTGTGTGTGTGTGTGTGTGTGTGTGTGTGTGTGTGTGTGTGTGTGTGTGTGTGTGTGTGTGTGTGTGTGTGTGTGTGTGTGAATCCATAAGAAGCCATAATTTTGTTTTCTACGTACCACTGTTGGCACTCAAGAGTTCTGCAGTTGGTAGTGGGATCTGCCTCTTGGAATAGATACATCTACAATAATATACCAAATAATATAGACATTTTAAAATAAATATATTGTAAATATTCCTCAGTTTCCAATAATGTTTCAAGTTAGTTTGTGTTTGCTAAATACAACCACTTGGAGAATAAGAAGTATTGCGGAATTTATCTTTCCACTGTTTCCCCCTGGCCATGGCCTTCAAACAGTAATAATTGCGTATAAAGTCTGTCCATACTTTACCGTTTGCATACGAGGTGGTCTGCAAAAGGTCTTGACACATTAGTGGTGCACCTGAATTCAAAAGTTGTGAACCACCGCGATAGATGACCTTCAATCCACATCAACCAATCAACCACCCAGGAACACAGACATCACGTCCGCCCCAGCTGCACCTTGAATCATATTTGAAAATAATAATTGTATGAACTGGAAGTCTGAGCGGGCGCGGCTGTCTGACCGGCCCTCCAGGCGGCCCATTGGATGGGCTCCTTGAGGGCCGTTTAATAAAGTGCCGGAGAGCCCTGCAATCAATGGGCCCTCA
>NC_044060.1:2158814-2171314 GCF_902167405.1 Gadus morhua | reverse complement strand
CCAAAAAATATAGCGCGTCGGAATGCTCAGTACGCATTGTGTAGTACGGAAGATGTTTCCGAATGCGTGCTACCGCCAAAGTAAACCACAGACTTCACTACGCTATCCCACAATGCAATGCGGAGTCTGGTAACGAACGAAGAAGAGATGGCTGACCCGACACCAACAGAAAGACGTCGTAGAAAGCGGCTCAAACCAAAATTGCAGGCATTGAGAAATGAGCTGGAGTAAATTATCAAAAATCTTTGTTGTTTTTTTATTGTTCCTGATAAGTAGTTCTTAAAAAAATCACAACCTTTCGGTCAAGGTTCAGAGGGACTGAAGCTTTGTGATTTTTTTCTAATTAGTGATACTTAGCAAGTGTGCAGGAAGTTTTATTGTCTGCTCGAGTCCCGCTGGCTGTACTGTTGTTGAGCCGATGGACGGGACGGCCTTGAGTATAAAGCTGTTTTGCCTAACATTCTTTCTTTCAAGGGACTATGTGTTTAGTTTAGTGTGTTTCTTGTGTTATATTGCCATAAAGAGATGGCATGTTTAAAAATAATAATAATTAGCAAAGCTGTTTAAATGACTACTTGAAATGAACATGGAAATGTTATGAATGTTCAGCATTCAGCTTAATAAATAATGTGGCGACTCCTACCCCCGGGGAGTCTGGGTATTCATAATGTTTGGGGAAAAGGGGTTTTATTGTCTTAGTATAACTTGTTGTGTTATTAGGTTAAGTGGGGTTAACGGGTTTGGGTTCTTTATTGTTTGTGTGTTAATTGTGATGTGCAGTGTAATCGGGACCATTAGTGAGAGTGTTGTGTGTGTTGGTCAGTTGTGCCGTGTGTGTGTGTGTGTTTCTGTAAAGGCAGCTCTCGTGGTCGTGCGGTGTACTGAGGCACGAGAGTTGCGCCGCCATTTAAACCTGGGCTCCTGTCTCGTCCTTCCCGCGCTGCTCGCCACAGTAATTTAAGTTGGTTCAGAGATTGGTGAATTCATTGTGTTCATTTAACTTGATTGGGTTAAGGCAATCGGTTTCCTCAAATGAATTGAGTAGACAAAATGTAATTTTAAGTTGTCACAACTAGAATGTAATAAGTTATTTCAGTTGGAAGTCAAAGTTGATTATACTTAAGTAAAAAGATTTAGCAATACAAGAGGCATTTAAGTTAGTATTACTTAATTCACATACATTTAATGAACACATGTTATATACGTTGAATGAATTGCTGCATTTAAGTGTAAAAAGCTCATTCTTTACATTTCACTTCAGTAAATTGAATTAGTAATGCTAACTCATAATACACATGTCACAATAACTCTAGATATAAGAGTTATCTTTACTTACATAAAATAATTGCTGGTACTTAATTTATTTGAGTTAGTAAACTTAAATAGTTCAAGGCAATCGGTTTCCTCAAATAGTTTAAGTTGAACTAACTTGTCAGGTTTTACAGCGCAGTCTGCGGTCTGAGCTGGAGATCCGGAGCATCACCAGACTCTCAACCAATTAAAAATATTCAGAGGTTATAATTCGTTGTGGCAGAAAACGTGTGGCATGGATTCAAGGCGTTCATTCTCACAGCTCCACAATGACACTTGGACTACGGTGACAACACTTGTAAAGTATGAACGTTATCTTTCGGATAATTACGTCCCGATACGATCCGGCTGCTCCTAGCCGACGAGACGAATGACACCAAAAGAACAGTTTTACAAAGCAAGCATCTGTGAGGGAGGGTATGTATTATAAGTTAGGTTTTATTTTTTTCACGAGGAGAGCAACGGAATTATAGGTTGTCAAGGCAACAGATGGGATGTGACATCTCTGGCAAACATTTACTTCCTGCGACGAAGAATGGCCACCGCCTCGCGGCGTTGACACAGTCTCCCGTCTCCCGTCTGCGTGAGTGTGCGCGTGTGTGTCCGTGTGCGCGTGTGTGTCCGTGTGCGCGTGTGTGTCCGTGTGCGCGTGTGTGTCCGTGTGCGCGTGTGTGTCCGCGTGCGTGTGCGCGTGTGATTAGGGAGGTGGAGTAAGGCAGATGAGGAAGAGGTGGAGCAGGTCTTGGTGGAGGAGGAGATGCAGAAAGGGGGGAGGTGGAGGAGGTGAACCCAGGGAGAAAGGGGGAGGCGGAGGAGGCGAACCCAGGGAGAAAGGGGGAGGTGGAGGAGGCGAACCCAGGGAGAAAGGGGGAGGCGGAGGAGGCGAACCCAGGGAGAAAGGGGGAGGCGGAGGAGGTGAACCCAGGGAGAAAGGGGGAGGCGGAGGAGGTGAACCCAGGGAGAAAGGGGGAGGCGGAGGAGGTGAACCCAGGGAGAAAGGGGGAGGCGGAGGAGGTGAACCCAGGGAGAAAGGGGGAGGCGGAGGAGGAGGACAGCAGGTGGACGGCATAAGCTTGACATTGTCAACCTCCCCCGCTCCCCCTCTCCTCACATGGTCTCCCCCGCTCCCCTTCTCCTCACATGGTCTCCCCCGCTCCCCTTCTCCTCACATGGTCTCCCCCGCTCCCCCTCTCCTCACATGGTCTCCCCCGCTCCCCCTCTCCTCACATGGTCTCCCCCGCTCCCCCTCTCCTCACATGGTCTCCCCCGCTCCCCTTCTCCTCACATGGTCTCCCCCGCTCCCCTTCTCCTCACATGGTCTCCCCCGCTCCCCTTCTCCTCACATGGTCTCCCCCGCTCCCCTTCTCCTCACATGGTCTCCCCCGCTCCCCTTCTCCTCACATGGTCTCCCCCGCTCCCCTCTCCTCACATGGTCTCCCCCGCTCCCCTTCTCCTCACATGGTCTCCCCCGCTCCCCTTCTCCTCACATGGTCTCCCCCGCTCCCCCTCTCCTCACATGGTCTCCCCCGCTCCCCCTCTCCTCACATGGTCTCCCCCGCTCCCCCTCTCCTCACATGGTCTCCCCCGCTCCCCTCTCCTCACATGGTCTCCCCCGCTCCCTTCATTCTCCTTCCCCTCGGATGCTTGATCCGTCCTGATTGTCTCTTCTTTTTCATCTTGTTCTCCCCCCATCTCCCCCTCCTCCTAACAGCTCTACTCCCTCTCCCCCCCGCCCCCCCCCCCGAGCAGTGTGCTGTGATGATGGGGAAAGCGGTTCTAAATGGAGGGAGCAGAGGCAGAGCTCACGCTGGTCCCATCCCAGCAGGGGGGGTCGTCCTCCCTGCATCCTCCCCCACCCTCCCTCATCCTCCCCCATCACCCCCTGAATCCTCTCCCCCTCCACTCATCCTCCTCAGCACATTAAGCTCACAGCAGAGGACTTACTTACCTGCCAGGAGAAAGAGAGACAGAGACAGAGACAGAGAGAGAGACAGAGAGAGAGACAGAGACAGAGACAGAGACAGAGAGAGAGACAGAGAGAGAGACAGAGACAGAGACAGAGAGAGAGAGAGAGAGAGAGAGAGACAGAGACAGAGACAGAGACAGAGAGAGAGAGAGAGAGACAGAGACAGAGACAGAGACAGAGACAGAGAGAGAGACAGACAGAGACAGAGACGGAGACGGAGAGAGACAGAGACAGAGAGACGGACGGAGGGAGGGAGGGAGGGAGGGAGGGAGGGAGGGAGGGAGGGACGGACGGACGGACGGACGGACGGACGGACAGACAGACAGACAGAGTGAGAGTGCATATACAGAGCAGAGAAGAAAGTTAGTTAGAAACAAACAAATCTATTATTATTATTATTAACGACGTGGAGTACCTGAGCTAGGACAGACAAAAAGGCTGTGATAGCAAAGCTAAGGCCACTGGGTTGGAAATGTGGAAGGAGGCTGCCTCTGTCAAATCAGACTCAATTAAAACATAGAAAATACACATTTGTATATATTTTTAGTGTGAGGCTCACCCTCCCACTGCCAGTGGGAGGGTGAAAATGGGGGGGAGGGTGGGAGGAAAAGGCGGTAAAATGTTGGATGCAATGTTTTGCTTTGTTCTGTGGATTTGCAATAAAAAAAATAGTGTTCACAAAAATAAATTCTGTGATAGTGGTAGGAGGCAAGGGGCCTGTGCAGATGCACAAATAACCGTCTGGATGTTTCTGCACTAGCCGCGCTCCGTACACAACGCTCTGAGCGATGGACCGGAGGCCCTTTAGGCGTCCACACGTTCCGAGCCTCCTCTCGCCCTGATCGTTAGACACAACGTCGCTAAGTAAAGAGACGTGAGGCACGTGCACATGCATAAATGGTTCCCGGGTTCCGGTAGACTGACGTGAACACAAGCAGCAGACCAGCAGAGGCATGCGGCCGGACAAACCCCTCATCGCTTTGATCTGAGCCAGACGTTTGATGTAAGCTTGGCGCGTTTGCGTGTGTGTCGTTGTGTGTCTGCCAGTGTGTGTGTGTGTCGTTGTGTGTCTGCCAGTGTGTGTGTGTGTGTGTGTGTGTGTGTGTGTGTGTGTGTGCGTGTGTGTGTGTGTGTGTGTGTGTATGACTATGTTTGTGTGTATGACTGTGTGTGTGTTTGTATGACTGTTGGTGTGTGTGTGTGTGTGTGTGTGACTGTGTGATAATGACTGTGTGATAATGATTGTGTGTGTGTTTGTGTGTGTGTGTATGAATATATGTGTGTGTGACTGTATGTGTGTATGACTATGTTTGAGTGTGTGTGTGTATGACTATGTGTGTGCGTCTGTGTGTCGGTGCGTGTGTGTATCACTAATTCCACCTTGTTTTTCTACTGTTCAGTGCAGCGTTTCTCCTCTGAACGGTCAGCTGTGTGTGCTGAACCAACCTCATCCCCCTTGCCCCCGCAATCTGTGACGTGATTGGTGGACATCAGTTTTTGAGAAAGGAGATTGGCTGAAAGAAGTGAAACGGGCACTGGATTTAAATCCGTCAATAACACGCAGAGAAGCGGAAGGGGAAGGGTGGAAACTAAGAGATGTCCACTTGGACATACTGTAAGTGAGGTAAACATGAAGATGACTGTGTTGTCAATAGGGTCACAAGCGCTTAAGGCAATGAGGTCATAGAGAGTGGAATGAGACAGTGAGGTCATAGAGAGTGGAATGAGACAGTGAGATCATAGAGAGTGGAATGAGACAGTGAGGTCATAGAGAGTGAAGTTATAGCGAGTAAAATCAATCACTAAGGTCATAGAGAATCAAATGAGATTGACATCACTACACCACGAAAATGATATGACAAGCATTTGTGTCAATGCAAATGTATATACAGTATGTATTCGTTATATAATGTTTTATTTTTAGCTAGGGAATGATCTGGCTACCCACTATCGTACAACAGACTTTACAGAAGTTATTATTTCAATTAATTTGGGTTTCTGGAGTATGTTTTTATATAAATTATTAATATTTTTACTTTCTCTCTGGGTGAATCAGCACCAAACAAAGAGACCATTTACGGTTGCAGCACCTTCCCAGGTTATTAGAATCCCTGCTGTGTCTGACACAGGGAAAAACAGTGTGATACAAGGTAGAAACACTTGGCGTCATGAAAGGGACCGGTTCACCAGGCCCTAAACTTTATAGAGAGAGAGAGAGAGAGAGAGAGAGAGAGAGAGAGAGAGAGAGAGAGAGAGAGAGAGAGAGAGAGAGAGAGAGGGGGGGGGGGGGGGGGAGGGGAGAGGGGAGAGGGGTGAGAGAGAGAGAGAGGGGTGAGAGAGAGAGAGAGAGAGAGAGAGAGAGAGAGAGAGAGAGAGAGAGAGAGAGAGAGAGACAGACAGACAGACAGACAGACAGACAGACAGACAGACAGACAGACAGACAGACAGACAGACAGAGAGGGAGAGAGAATGAGAGAGAGATATAGTGAAAGACAGAGAGAGAGAGGGAGAGAGAGAAAGGCAGAGAGGGAGAGTGCCAGACAGAGAGAGAGAAAGAGAGAGAGAGACGAAGGCTGAGTAACCCAGACCCAGACAAAGAGGCAGCAGACTAATAAGGGAACAGGAATAGGACGGCTCCCTTAACCTTGAGGAGGGAGTGCCTGGCCTCCGCCTTTGTTTCCAGGGTCAGACGCCATATCTCACAGCTCAGTGTGACCTGCCTGGGCCTGGGTTCAAAGCTCACAACACAAACCCGGGAACAAAAGCCACTCCCCCAGTCGGCATTAATACCAGAATCCAACCCCTCCGCGAGGAGGTCTCGCCCCATTCCCAGGGCTTCTCATCTCATGACGGAACGCCTGGAATGGGGGGCTTCTAATAGGCTCGCCAATTCCAGGCGAGGGAGGGTGGCACTTCTGAGCATGCTTCGGGGGAAGCAATATCTGTTTTAATGCCATGGGTTTTTGTCAAGAAACTCTAGATTCATTGCCCCTTTTCGTTGCTCCGATTCTTCCCGCTTCCGGGACTGAGTACTGACTCACATGACTCATGTGACTCAGATGACGCAAGGGATGGTAAACTGTGTTTGGGTAGGAGGAGGAACCAGAAGTGAACAGATGTAAACCCATAACCCTCCTCACTCACTCAGAACCTGTCAATAGTTTTCTCCTCTGACTCTGGCAAGTCAGCCTACAGCCCTGAAATTGTTCCTAGTCTGGTGAAACCCACACAGTTTGTAGTCTTCTTAGGTTTGGTTTCAACTGGGTGATTACAGCACAGTAGGGGGCAGGGTGATGCAGTGGCTTGAGTGGTCGACTACCAGCTGAAAGGTTCTGGCTTTGACACAGCTTAACATGTAAGCATCATTTATCAACACGCTTCACTCCTGCCTGATCCATATTGACATGTATCAGAGTTCCCGGTACATCCCAATGATAGAAAATGTCAGCCCAATGGCTGAAATAGTCAAACGGTCAATTGCATACGAAAGGTGCGAGCCCAGGGACTTGTGGGTCTCTCTCCGGCCCCCCGTTTTGGCCATGAGGTCACTCATGGTTCGTTGCCATGAAATTAAATTTGTGATTATGGATTTTCTTGCCAGAGCTGACAATTTGCGTGTGAATTCAAAGTTCAAAGGTCACCATGATCACCTGGAGAAGGTGTTGATGGGCTCTTGGGAATCCATGGAGAGGAGCGATCATGCAATAGAAATCGGAGCAAAGTCCGAGGAAAATTGGGTTTTATTGGTTTACCTTTATTGTTCATTTCCAGGATGGTCGGCTCAAGAATGCATAAAGAGGATCTAACTGGAGGTTCTTTCACCTTTGACCTGAAATCCTGTTTAACTCTGAAACCAATCAGTCATAGGCTGCTCTTTGAATTACTGAGTTATCTGGTGGAGACCTTCCAGGTTGCCAGTCTTTCCCAGCAGTTAATTGGTTTTGCTCCAGTGTGAGGGGAGGAGGGGGGTTCTTAATTAAATATTCCCATGTTGGGATTCCTCACTCAGACTCATGTTTCACAAAGGGTTCCCATCACCCTGTCATCTGTGTGATGGGAGAGTTTTGTTGGTGATTGGGGTGTTCGACTCCCTGCTGGAAGGATCTGGGTTCTAACCAGAATGTCCACTCTGTAGAAATCCTACCTAGTCCTTAAGGACATCTTACACAGTTAGTCTAATCACTAACGACTATCACTCAACAAAAAGTCCCTCAACAGATCTTGAGGGATGCTATTCAGAGAGCAACCAAAGTATCGTTGACCTTGACAGGTAACGAGCAGGTAACTTATCTAAGGTTAGCAATCAATTATGTATTTACTTATTTATTACCATTTGCAAATTTTCTTTTTGGGAATCGCCTGTGGATTCAGACCTTCCCGTGTGTGGCTCGCTTCCAAGCCCCGGGCGCCATTGTGCAGTGAAACAGGAACTGGGTCTTTAATCATCGTCTTCTGCCTCTGCCGGTCTTCACCGTTCTCTTTCTCCCTTTATCTCTCGCCCTCCACGCTGGCTCTCGCCATCCTTTCCCCATTCTTCCTGAAGTCATTAGAGTCTTGGGACAGCTTTATGACATTTACTCTGTGCCCTGTAGCGGTGCCACACTGCCTCTCACACATCTCCCCTCTCCACTCGCTCCCTCTTTCTGTTAATTACTCTTGCTTCCTTATCAGTCCGAACCCCTTCACAACGATGACTCCTCGTCATGAATCACTAAACCCCTTGCCCCCCCCCCCCCCCCCCCCCCCCCCCCCCCTACTCTTTCCCCTCCACACGTATCAGCCAAACAATTAACCAACCGGCCCGCACTAATTAAGCGTTGCAGGAAGACACACTTTGAGTCCCGCCTTCTTCTTTTCTGCTGTCATGGTTGCGGCAACCCTCAATCCCCCCCTTCCCGCGTGGAGCACCGCCAGGTTATTGTCGCAGCGCTTGTTGACAGGATCGCACACTTGAGACCTTGTTCTTTTGTGTGTGCTTTGATCGGTCTGGAATGAATGAATTCGCAATTTCTTTTGCGGTGAAACAGGTTAAAGTGTAAATAGCGTAAATTGTAAAAAAAAAAAAGAAGGTGATTCATGAACATTATGGACACAGGGCTTAGTGAATTGTGGATTGCGTCCCTGTCCTTGCTCGGTGAGGTCCCCATAGTGACCTCTAATTCCCTGAGGATGATGATTGATTTGGGCATCCTTTACTTTTACTTTACTTTTTAATGAAGTTTGTGAATGTCTCATTATTCTACTTCAAATGTATCTGATGACTTTAAGATACGTGAACTTGAGGAGAAGGTTGGTGTTAGGACAACCAGATCAAGAAGGACTACCGGTACAGTCATTGAGATTCAAACCCAAAACCGTTTTATTTGTTTTGCTAGGAGTCCAGCCCCCCCCCCCCCCACCCCCCCCCCCCCAACAGACTATTCTCCCTGGATGGAGGAAAAAATGTCCATCTTGTAAAAATGTAAAAAATGAACAATAAAAAAGTATATTCCTGACACCGCAAAAGTGAAAGTACATTAATGCACATTTCTTCCTCCTAAATACATCCTCTGTGGCCAGGGCTTCCCGCCCCTTGTCACTATGTTAAACACTGCAGTACACTTGGCGTTCAAAGTACTATAACCTTCATAACAAGCAATAGCCGTTTTGATTAATGACTTTAATACAAGGGATTCGATAAAGCAGAACTAAATACTAAATTAGACATAATGGTATTGCACATTATTGAACTTCATTACCGCTGTCCAATGTGGCGTGTGACCCACGTAATGTGATTGTTTTTTAGGGCTGTATTTACATTTTTTTCCACTGAAGCTGTTTTTTAACGACCTTTTGTCCTCAAGCTAACAAGATTTAAGTGTATTGCACGTAATGCTGAGGAATTAAAGTCAAACTCCGGAAAAAGAAACAGCGTAACCTGCAACTCCTGGGACGCGGGCTCCTCTGGCATAGAACTTCTGAAGTCGCCTGCAACAGGTGACGGTGATGGCTTGTGTGGACAGAAGCCTTTGGCAGGTCGGCCCTCCATACCATGGTCTCCGAAGGGCGGAAGGCGATGAACTTGGGCCTTGCTTTTAATTACTTTCTGTTAAGCCTAGCCTGCTATTTGCTGAACCCATCTTCTTTACCCCTTTGAAAGTACACACACTGACACAGTTCAGAATCACACGCACAGATCCAAGACACCCGTGCACCAACATACTCTGCGAGAGCCGCGCTACGGGGAAGCGACCGGGAGAAGAATACGATTTTTTTTCCCCCCTAATTATTTTCCTCAGTGCCGTGTGTCGACATGGAAACGCAGATGAACAGAACCAATCAGTTTCCTCGTTGACGTGTCAGATACACTTAATACGACGGGCCGAGGACGGCTTGAAATGCGTAATCCTTCTCCCACATGCCGCCACGCTATCCCAGTTTATGTAATCGTTTCCACCAATAATTACATGAATATCATTGGACGAAATGTCAGAGCCACGGGTTGCGAGTAAGGGAATGAACAAATTGCACTTCTCCCTCTGAATCAAGCATCTTTAACACGGTACTCGGAAAAGGGAGGAGGGGGGGATTGGCTGTTGTGATTGATAGGTCGTTTGAGTAAAACAGGAGAGATAACGTGATAAAAATGCAAGTGCAATGAGGAGCCACGGATGTTTTTCTAACCCTTGGTACTTGAAAAACGTGCCACCTTTTTGTCTTTTTAAAGAGTTTTTCAGATACAACTCTGAAAAGTGGTGGTATAAGGAACCTCTTTGCACGCACGGAACACAGTCAGCAACAGCCAACCAATGGTTGCTCAATGGTGCTGGTCACGAGATGGGGAAGTTAAGAAAGAGTTGCCGGTTCAATAGTTTCACAACATTCACATCAGTCGTGTTATTCAGAGCACAGGCATGGTCGATGTGTGTGTTTTCCTGACTCGTCTTGTATCTACCGGGACCCCAAACTGGCTGGCCTTTTGTCACAAAAGGTACTGAGTCATCTGTGAACAAATCTCTTTTTGCGGAAGCTGTGCGTGCCTTTGCCTGGCAGCGGGGGGCATGTTTGAAGAAGCCATCATGACTAATCACACACACATTTTCAGTATGCCATCAACATGAATACCCTTTAAAGACAACTCATAGTTGGTACTGTTCTTTGGGATTGAACCAAGTATCTTTCAGTTGGGAGTCAGAGAACGGAGCCAAGACACTAGCCTGTGAAATCTGGTGCTACGTTTCCATTTATTGGCTACTAGTGTGTCGTTTGATGTTATTTTAAGCATTAATGCACAGAAACATAACAAGTAATTACATTACAGTTGGGGTTCTTGTTTATACTATGTTGGGTTATCAGTAAAGCCCTGTGCATCTGAGAAAGTTTTTCTTATTTGGATTTTCTTTACCAAAGTACTTCTTAACACATGGGCCTCTGTGATAAGGGTGAAGGCAATTCTTTATGTCAGCGCTGCTCTGTTCTCCGCTCCGATTGCTCCTTATTTCGCTTGCATTTTGTCCTATTTTATTTTCTCGCTATCTCACTTTTCATTTTTCTTAGGGCAATGCTTTTCTTTCCTCACCTTATCCATATAATTCACATTTGTTTTTAAAGACGACAAAATGACAAGGAGATAACGAAAAAAGTTATCTTCAGGGTAGGAGAGAAAAATGAATACAGATAATTTCAACTCTATTCATACACCTTCTGCCAAAGACGAACAAATTTGTTTGTACTAATTGAGTAGTTGACTCTAATGAGGAAAATTGGCGACATAATGTCATGGTGAGGTGTCAAATGCCGGATTTAACATATTCCTTTGTTAGTGTGCATTTCCCCCAAAACAAGAATGTGATTTTACCATTGTTGGTGTTCTGCTATGCTTTTGTATGCTTCCAAATTGATCATCACAAACACACAACATACAATGAGGAAATACCAAGATAGATATCATTCATAAACTCTGAACAATGATCATTAATATAATCATTCTTATTTGTTTCACTCCACAAGAATCGCGGAGGAGTCACCTGGCATTATTTTTATTCAACCGTTTTAATTAGCATATTATTAATATGCATCTTTATGCACTTTTCCGGGAGCAATTTCCAGGATGGATTGCTTTCTCACCCGTTCCTCATCATGAAAATAACCACATCAAATAGAACTTAAACTTTTGAAGAGAGCTAGGAAGAGGGAGATAGTGAGGGGGATAGAGATTGAACAGAGAGAGATAGAGGGTTTGGTTTAGTGATTGACAAAGAGTTTAGGAAAGGGTGTTAGAGACAGAGACAGAGACAGAGACAGAGACAGAGAGAGAGAGAGAGAGAGAGAGAGAGAGAGAGAGAGAGAGAGAGAGAGAGAGTCTTCATTGTACAATCTACATCTTCATTAGTCCCATTGACATTTCCCGAGAGAAGGTTGAGACAGTTGCTTCTGTCTTGTTGTCTCACAAAGAGCTCCAGCTGCATTCCTTTGACACCAGTGCGATAGTTGGTTGCAAATATTTCACACGTCAATCAAATAATCATATGCTGGGGTGCTTTGATAAAGTGTGCAGTTATATCGCTACAGTTTCATTTTGGATACCATCATTCTCAAAAGGGAATGATAGCCTACTTTAAGCAAGGAGGGTAACAACCCCAAAACACTCACGACTCCAAAACATTGATATATTAAAGAATGCACACCCACTTATTATAATCCCCCTCATCCGCAAACGCAATTCCCGACACTATTTTACACTTGGATTAAAAAGTGAAGCTCCCATTTAATTGAATCCTCTAAATTCATAGGATATTTTGGTGGAAGGATGGAGCCTAAGCCTGTCTTCAATGGGCTACATAGATTGAGGGCTGAATCCTTCTGTCTTTTTCACTGGCGCCATTCTCATTAGAAAATGCCGCAAATTTGCGTGGCGGGTGATGAGAATAGTTGTGACGTTCCAATGCTTTTTCTGCGTTGTTTATCCACTGCGTGTCAGACCTAAAAAGACTGGAAGGGCCGTATGTGACTGTTGTTAGCTAGACACATTTCTTCTAAAGTAACTTGCATGTCATTAAGCACTAGATGGGTCAATCCAGATCCATCCAGATATGTGGATGCAGGACCTGTTTGCCTGGAGTCAAAAACCTAAACTATAATTCAGGATGGACATTGTCTGCTCTGCTCCTATACTCACAGCTGTATATTTATATTTACACACACACACACACACACACACACACACACACACACACACACACAC
>NC_044060.1:2136314-2151314 GCF_902167405.1 Gadus morhua | reverse complement strand
AGCAGAGTGTTTACCATAGAAATAACATGCACACATTATTTTCTATTTCATCATACTCAAGCGATTAAAGCGAGCAGGGTAAATCCAAAGTAAAACTTTGGCGAGGAGGGGTGAACCAAACCATGATCTCTGAGAACACAAACTAAAGCACACATCACATCTCGTTCTTCTTCCTGCACCTCCGTGACTTTGTAACTTGTTGAAATCCCAGCAGATGACAGCACGGGGAGTTGGGTGTTGATCAGTCAGAGAATCAAGGCGGACGCGATTCATTTGAGCGGTATTTCTCTGGAGGGCGTGCATTATTAACTGACGGGGACGCGGTTAGGAACAAGGTGATGGCGCTGGGTTCCACAGGGAAGCCTCACTGAGGTGTAAAGCACCCCAGCGGTGATGGGTTCAACACTACCGCCGTACATTATGTTCCAAAGCAATACACCAAGTCGTTGCACACTCCTTGCTACACACCTTACCGCAGTAGCTCAGGAGGTAGAGCGGGTTGGCTGGTAACCTGAAGGTTGTTGGTTCGATCCCCGGCTCCTCCGAGTGTCGAAGTGTCTTTGAGCAAGGCACCTAACCCTAAACTCCTGACGAGCTGGCTGTACTTTGCATGGCTGACTCCTCTGTGAATGTGAGGCAATATTGTAAAGCGCTTTGAGTGGCCAATAGCTTAGAAAAGCATTTTTTTGTTAGAAAGTCCATTTATTTATTAACTAACTTTCAACCTCCATGGATTCCAGTGCTCTTAACTACGGGAGCGTTCAGGGACTGAAACAAAACCGTTTGCCCTTCGTGGGACTCTTTGGTCCGGGCTTCTTCTGCAGCATGCTGCCTGGTTAACGGGCCCCAATACAGGAGGTCCGCACCATCTGAAACAGCCACTGCATGAATCAATGAGTCTGTGTGTGTGTGTGTGTGTGTGTGTGTGTGTGTGTGTGTGTGTGTGTGTGTGTGTGTGTGTGTGTGTGTGTGTGTGTGTGTGTGTGTGTGTCTTTCTGTGTTTTGGCCGTTATGAATGTGTTTGTGTGTTTGATTATGTGTGAGTGACGGATGAGGTTGGTGCGCTGGTGTGTGTCTGCTGTGTGTGTTTGGCTATCTCTGTGCTTGTGAGGTTGTGTGCATGTGTGTCTGTTTGTATATCTTGGTATAAGTGAGTGTGTTTGTGTATGTGTCTCTGTGTGTGTTTGTGCGCATGCATGCGTATATGTGAGCACATGAAAGGGTTGCTGTATGTGTGTGTGTGCGCGTGCAGTTGTGTGTGTATTGTGTCAATATTTATTGGTATGCTGTGGATGTTTGCATAGTAACAGACTGCTTCTCGCTGCCGTTTAATTAACATTCATGATGACCTGGTTATGGGGCACAGCAAAACCCATGCAGCATGTAGAACCCACTGGGAAAGAACAACATGGAGAGCGACAGCGACAGCGAGAGAGAGAGAGAGAGAGAGCGAGAGAGAGAAAGCGCGAGAGAGAGAGAGAGAGAGAGAGAGAGAGAGAGAGAGAGAGAGAGAGAGAGAGAGAACGAGAGAGAGAGAGATGTTTTTTATGTTTATTGGTCTATTTCAAACTAACTGATTTAACAAACCACAACTATTGGATCTACACAAGTGCTGTCCTACTATTTCATCACACTTGTTTTTGTTAGTGATTTTACAAACATTTTAAATTCCTCCTGAGTTACGTATGCAATAACAGGAACCCAAACTGGGTCATCAGCATCAGGGTTCTCCCCAGGATTAATAATCATAACTTAAGTGGGTCGTGTTTCCGGTGAGAGCGCTCACACCGGCGCCGCTATTACAGCCACGCTTTAATTCCACACACGGCTCGGAACCCTGAAGCGCATCGCATCGCCATACGCTGCTAGCCGTCAAAACAAACGCAAATCGAATCCCCTGATGTGTGCCGTCCTCTCTGCTACGGGATAGCAATGCGGTGGCGCTGGGAAGGAGAAACGCAGCGCAGCGTCAGGGTAACATTGCTTGGGGAGATCCCCTAACATGGCTGCCGATGAGGCTGGTGAAGGAGTTCCTTGATGAGAATGACTAGCCTGGCTATTGCCGGACCAAGCTCAATCGTAGATTGCACGTTGGTCTGGGGAGGCTGTTGTAATTTCCTTCAGCACAAGAGGCGTGATCCATGGGCCTAGTTCAACTGACTGTACACAATTGGCTGTCGCTTTCCTGTCATCATTGTGTCAAACAAGGCAAAGGCGCGCCAGGGGGAAAAACCAGCTTGGTGATGGTTCCCGCAAAAGTGTGTCAGAGGCGGAAAGAATTGTATTGCTCTTCTCCAGACCCATCTGCAGGGCGAACTCAAACCGCCGGCAGAATGGGCGGGGGGGGGGGGGGGGGGGGGGGGGGGGGGGGGGGGGGGATGACAGCAATTGTAAAAGAATGATAAAGGCTCAGTTGTGTCATCTCAATGGAATGGTGCCGCTTTGCTTGGACATGAGTCGTCCTACGCAGGCACACTCTGGACACTATTCCATGTGATATTCAAGGTCTCGGCCTGTTTGCACAGATTGTAATCTGACCTTCGGTATATCCTTCCTCCCTGGTATTTCTTTGGACCAGAAGAAACCGAAAGCTTCACGGTAAAACTCCCAGGTGTGTCCCAACGATCACGGACATGGAGCACAGAAGGCCGCTGGATATCAGAAGGTTTGGATGCCATAGCTGGTCTCACCATCGCTTCTGGAGCCTTCCATTCAAAACGGCATGATGATGTTGAAGGAAGGGAGGGAAAAGATATGATAGAAAAGGGAGCACTGATAGACTTCAAGGAACTAGAAAACTAGAGAAGTCCGTGGTGAAGGAGTTCAAGATTGACGTTGAAGGTTTGACGTCGACATTGAAACAGCACACACACTCAGGCATGCAAGCCCCCACCCAGCCAACCACACACCCACCCACCCACCCACACACACACGAAGACAGATCAGCCCAGGGGGCCGAGTGATCATGCAGAGGCCTCTCAAAGCCCTGCAGGGCGGACCCCCGGGGGTATCTGTCTGTCTGTCCGCCTCCATCTCCCCAACCATCTGTCTGTCTGTCTAGCCAACTCTCTATCAATATATCTGCCTGTCTGCCTATCTGTCTGGTCCAGGTTCAGGTTACTTTATTTGTACCCAGAGGTAAACTTGTTTCGCAGTTTGAAAGTGAGCTTCCGTTGCACAGTTTAAGACATCACATACACACAAACACAAGTGAGACAGTCACATAGGTAAAACAATTAAGGTGCTCCAGTGCCAATCCAAATTTGGCCACTTAAAACTGACCAACTAATTCAGATATGTAAAAACCCGATAAAAAGATCTTAAAATCAACAAATAAATAAATAATTCATACAATATAAATGTTGTAGCAGTTTCTACAGCTTGTTCAACAGCGTGATTGTAGCTGGAACAAAGCTGTTTGAGTCTGAGTCCGACTCTCTATCTGTGTGTGTCTTTTTGTCCGTCCCTCCTTCATCTGTCTCTGAATAGTTTGTACTTTGTACGTCTGTCTGTCTGTCTGTCTGTGTCTCCCTCCCTTGCAGTCTGTCCATCAGTCTCGCTCCACATCTGACAGTACTTGATCTTCTGCTGCTGTTCCTTCTCCCTGTGTCTCAATCAGCCTTCAGAAAATCTTTTGCCTTTAGCTATCTTGCTCAGTCTGTCTGTCCACCTACACATCTGCAAACAAATATATATATATATTAAAAAATATAAACACTCTTCTATTAACCTCACAGCTCTCAACGCCTACACTTAAAGCTGACAGCATTTAGATGATGGCCTGTTATCTGTGGTGACTTAAAGCTATAAGAGCAGTTAGCTCGTGATTAGAGAAAAGTTAGCGGCCAAGAAAAGATGGATAAAACGTTACGATTATAACAGCGTGGAAAATAGACATGTGTAGTACACTGTTATTCAAATAAATCATGGTTAAGCAAGAAATTAATAACCATTGCTTAACACTGAATCTGTTTTAAACCCACACAGATAAGGAATCTCACAAATAAATGAAATGAGACACAGAATTAAGGGTATTGCATTAAGAGACTACATATGAAGTGTATAAATGGCTGTGTATGTCGGAGCAAGGATATCATCGCAGCGTCTACAATCCACATGCCCTCCATCCTCCCCCTTATCTCCTCTATATCTGGAACCTCTACCAAACCCACAGGCAAGATTGATGATGCTGGGCAGCTAAAGAACAGAGCTGGGGCACTTGAGAGTTAAACAGCGAGAGACTAGAGAGAGAGAGAGGGAGATAGGGAGAGAGAGAGAGCGAGAGATATCGTACAGCGATAGACAGAATGCTAACAGATTCAGGCCGACCTGTGATAAGGTACATGTATTGAGGCAGCCATTTATTTTTGCCAACCCGATTCTATTTCTGCCATTCACGAAACCATTACCATGCGTTGGTTCTTGTTAAATGAACAACGCTCGTTCCTTACACATCATACTTACATATGAAAGGTAAACACTTAATAAAAGATCCTAACGTTATGGGTAAAGTTTAGTTTGAATTAGGTGTGTTAAAGTGACGACAGGTGCATACGATGATTTATTTTCACATGCATGTAAAAAATATCTAATATCTACAAATAAGTACAAACACTTATTTGTGGTTTGTGCATACCACACAGGCAATGCAGTCACAGTACAGCCATCAAACCACAACTTCTGTGGACAAAAACGGCAAGTGCCAATGTCTTCTCCTCATCGCCAACAGGCTGATGAGTGAGAGATAAAAACTCAAAATACCCAGAGGGTATTTCAGTAATCCCTATCCCTATCTATATATAAATAATATTAAATATCCATGAACGGTCTGTTTAAGCAGCCTGTGTCAACTCCAAAGGTCACACTCAACACAGTTGGTTATGGTTAGCCTGACAGCACGGGCCAAGGCAGCCAAGTGGTCCTCTGTAGTGGATCCAAGAGTACTCCATTGCCATTTGTGGCTTTCCATCAAACCCACAACTGCGGTTACTAAATGTCATCAGTGTGGAGTGTCCGTACCCAAATCTGGGAATTAAACTGCCAGGGGCTGTGTGTCCTAATCCCGAACAGCAGTGTTCCCCAACCTTTCCAACGAGTCAACTGTATTAGTATAGCCCTTCACTTCAAGAGCCAGTCTCCGAGGGCTTCCCAGGCCACGGTATAGCTCACCCTCTAACCCACGGGCACACGGCAGACGGAGCGAGGAGATAACGACAGAGTGAGATGAGTAATGTCTCACCCTGCCCGGGTGCACATTAGTCACAATAGAGCTCTCTAATCGCCCCACCGTTTCATTGATATTGATGTTGCCCGGTAATTAAAATTATTTAACTTTCGAGAGTTGTAAAGTGAGAGAGACGGCAGGAAAGACTGGAAGAGAACAAAGTTTTGGACTAAAAGAGCACATAAAGTCCCTTCCCGCTCAGGTACTTGCCTCCCTATGTTTCTCCACCATTAAGTATTGCATTTCACTCACCTCTGACTGAAAGGCAAGATAGATTTCCCGACCCACGATACTTTGATTGGCCAGAAATGAGGCGGGAGCGTTGAATCATCTAAATTTCCCCATATGGAAGAAGGGGAAGCCACATTCAAAAAAGGTTATATAAGAAACATAAACACACATTTTAAGAGATTCAAACTAGAGAGGCTTATTCGATGTCCATTACGGAAAAGACCATGCAGGTGGGGATGGATGTGGTAATGGTGGAGACGTGGTGATGGTTATGATGATGGTGGAGGTGGTGATGGAGGTGGGTGTGTCCAAATATTGAAATATATTAAATACAGATTTACAGACTTGCTTGATGGACTCTTGCTGTGGGTGGTAATCACTGCAAACAGCTATTTCTCTGCATCTTCTGATTTACAGGCCTCACAACCCAGACATATTCAGAGCAGCTCTTTTCAATAAAACACAGTGAGTCACATGGGAGGCTAATCACAATGACTCAATACACATCCTTCGCATCGCCTCCTGAAGCTCAGCACAATGCATTTCTCTGAGTCAAGCTTTCATTTGCAAACCTTGGAAAACAAGTCATCTTTCCCCATTACTACCCTGGCAAGCCTCACCTTCTAATGCAGAGCCGTCACACTGCTCCGTCTCCAGATATAAGGAGATACTGCCTCATACGCTTGTTTATTGCAAGATTATCATGGTCTACTTTTAAAAGTTGGAACATTAAGGCTTTGTTGGACGTAGTGATGCAGGTGATGGTGTTGCTCATAAGTCTGGTTGGAGGGAGCTATAATGGTAGTGATGCAGTCGATAATGTTAGAAGAAGGTAGGGATAGTGGTAGTGATGCAGGTGATGGTGTTAGTAGTATGTACTGGTGGAGGTGGTGATGGTGGTAGGGATGCAGGTGATGGTGTTAGTAGTATGTACTGGTGGAGGTGGTGATGGTGGTAGGGATGCAGGTGATGGTGTTAGTAGTATGTACTGGTGGAGGTGGTGATGGTGGTAGGGATGCAGGTGATGGTGTTAGTAGTATGTACTGGTGGAGGTGGTGATGGTGGTAGGGATGCAGGTGATGGTGTTAGTAGTATGTACTGGTGGAGGTGGTGATGGTGGTAGGGATGCAGGTGATGGTGTTAGTAGTATGTACTGGTGGAGGTGGTGATGGTGGTAGGGATGCAGGGGATGGTGTTAGTAGTATGTACTGGTGGAGGTGGTGATGGTGGTAGGGATGCAGGTGATGGTGTTAGTAGTATGTACTGGTGGAGGTGGTGATAGTGGTAGGGATGCAGGTGATGGTGTTAGTAGTATGTACTGGTGGAGGTGGTGATGGTGGTAGGGATGCAGGTGATGGTGTTAGTAGTATGTACTGGTGGAGGTGGTGATGGTGGTAGTGATGCAGGTGATGGTGTTAGTAGTATGTACTGGTGGAGGTGGTGATGGTGGTAGGGATGCAGGTGATGGTGTTAGTAGTATGTACTGGTGGAGGTGGTGATGGTGGTAGGGATGCAGGTGATGGTGTTAGTAGTATGTACTGGTGGAGGTGGTGATGGTGGTAGGGATGCAGGTGATGGTGTTAGTAGTATGTACTGGTGGAGGTGGTGATGGTGGTAGTGATGCAGGTGATGGTGTTAGTAGTATGTACTGGTGGAGGTGGTGATGGTGGTAGGGATGCAGGTGATGGTGTTAGTAGTATGTACTGGTGGAGGTGGTGATGGTGGTAGGGATGCAGGTGATGGTATTAATAGTATGTACTGGTGGAGGTGGTGATGGTGGTAGGGATGCAGGTGATGGTGTTAGTAGTATGTACTGGTGGAGGTGGTGATGGTGGTAGGGATGCAGGTGATGGTGTTAGTAGTATGTACTGGTGGAGGTGGTGATGGTGGTAGGGATGCAGGTGATGGTGTTAGTAGTATGTACTGGTGGAGGTGGTGATGGTGGTAGTGATGCAGGTGATGGTTTTAGTAGTATGTACTGGTGGAGGTGGTGATGGTGGTAGGGATGCAGGTGATGGTGTTAGTAGTATGTACTGGTGGAGGTGGTGATGGTGGTAGGGATGCAGGTGATGGTGTTAGTAGTATGTACTGGTGGAGGTGGTGATGGTGGTAGTGATGCAGGTGATGGTGTTAGTAGTATGTACTGGTGGAGGTGGTGATGGTGGTAGTGATGCAGGTGATGGTGTTAGTAGTATGTACTGGTGGAGGTGGTGATGGTGGTAGTGATGCAGGTGATGGTGTTAGTAGTATGTACTGGTGGAGGTGGTGATGGTGGTAGGGATGCAGGTGATGGTGTTAGTAGTATGTACTGGTGGAGGTGGTGATGGTGGTAGGGATGCAGGTGATGGTGTTAGTAGTATGTACTGGTGGAGGTGGTGATGGTGGTAGTGATGCAGGTGATGGTGTTAGTAGTATGTACTGGTGGAGGTGGTGATGGTGGTAGGGATGCAGGTGATGGTGTTAGTAGTATGTACTGGTGGAGGTGGTGATGGTGGTAGGGATGCAGGTGATGGTGTTAGTAGTATGTACTGGTGGAGGTGGTGATGGTGGTAGGGATGCAGGTGATGGTGTTAGTAGTATGTACTGGTGGAGGTGGTGATGGTGGTAGGGATGCAGGTGATGGTGTTAGTAGTATGTACTGGTGGAGGTGGTGATGGTGGTAGGGATGCAGGTGATGGTGTTAGTAGTATGTACTGGTGGAGGTGGTGATGGTGGTAGGGATGCAGGTGATGGTGTTAGTAGTATGTACTGGTGGAGGTGGTGATGGTGGTAGGGATGCAGGTGATGGTGTTAGTGGTATGTACTGGTGGAGGTGGTGATGGTGGTAGTGATGCAGGTGATGGTGTTAGTAGTATGTACTGGTGGAGGTGGTGATGGTGGTAGGGATGCAGGTGATGGTGTTAGTGGTATGTACTGGTGGAGGTGGTGATGGTGGTAGTGATGCAGGTGATGGTGTTAGTAGTAAGTAGTGTTGGAGGTAGAGATGGGGTTAGTAGTAACAACTCCACTGTAAAGGGGGTCACACTGGGTGGGGGTCACACTGGGTGGGGGTCCCAGTGGGTGGGGGTCCCACTGGGTGGGGGTCACACTGGGTGGGGGTCGCGCTGGGTGGGGATCCCAGTGGGTGGGGTCTGTTGGACGTTGGTCTGGGGTGGGCAGCAGCAGCCAGTATGCAGATGTGCCGTTTCCTCTCTCCTGCCAGGGCTCAGAGATGCTAATACAACAGAAGGAGCATCTGCTAGTCTTTAAATATGCATAGAAGGGTGGAGGGAGAGGGAGAGGGAGAGGGCGAGGGGGAGGAAGAGGAAGAGGAAGAGGGGGAGGGAGAGGGAGAGGAAGAGGGGGAGGGAGAGGGGGAGGGAGAGGGAGAGAGAGAGGGAGAGGGAGAGGGAGAGGGGGCGGAGCCGAAGGGGGAGGTGACAGATCTGAGTCAGGGCGGTGCAGGTACACACTCGTGTGTGTGTGTGTGTGTGTGTGTGTGTGTGTGTGTGTGTGTGTGTGTGTGTGTGTGTGTGTGTGTGTGTGTGTGTGTGTGTGTGTGCGCGCGCACGCGCGCAAGGGGGTAATGTTTGCTTGTATATGTGTGGGCGGGGGGAGGGGGGGGGGGGGGGGGGGGGGTAGTGTGAAAATGCGCTGAAGTGTGTGCGCTTGCCTGTGTGTGCGTGTAATTCAGTGTTCTGCGTGTGTAGACATGGTCACGCTATGTGTGAGTCCAGTCTTAGCGTGGGGACCAGAATAGTGGGGCAGTGAAACCCAGTACAGTGGAGGTCAGGAGGAGACCCCCAACTACACCACTATTAATACCCACCAGGACACCGGCCCCATGGCGGAACAGGCACAGAGGCTCCTCCTCCTCCTCTCTCTCCTCCTCTTCCTCTCCTCCTAGAGAGAGAGAGAGAGAGAGAGAGAGAGAGAGAGAGAGAGAGAGAGAGAGAGAGAGAGAGAGAGAGAGAGAGAGAGAGAGAGAGAGGGAGGGAGGGAGAGAGGGTTGGGGCAGGGGGGAGAGAGAGAGAGATGGTGGAAGAAGGGGATATAGAGAGTGAGGGAGGGAGGGAGAAAGGCAGAGAGGGAGGGAGTGAGAGAGGGTTGGGGCAGGGGGGAGAGATGGGCAGGAATGGGAAGGGTGTTTGTTAAGTGGTGCTTGTTTTTTACACCCAGTTCTCAGTTTGAGAAAAACATGAAGTACAGAATATAGATTATAGATGATAGGTTTACTATAGAGACCGTGTTCAGAGTTTATTTGGTGTTTGGGGAGCCATGAAAGACAACACGGTAGGCCTCGGTCGAATGAATGTCGAACGTGTTTCTCACACACACACACACACACACACACACACACACACACACACACACACACACACACACACACACACACACACACACACACACACACACACACACACACACACACACACACACACACACACACACACACACACACACACACCCATGTATCTGAATGAGCATCGATGTAATCAGTGTAAAATCATTAATAAATGACACAACCAACGAGGCGGGCTCTAGGACCTGCCGGGCACGGTTCTGAATGAGCTCCACTGAAAAAGAAATGTCAGAATTGAAGAAAACAACTGCATTTTTAAACATTATTAATGAGAGAAAAACATCTTGATGATTAGAAAATAATCCGATGCAGATTTAAAGAACCATGGGCAGTAAATCGCCAGATGTCCGCCCCATCGCTGGAGGAAACTCCATAACGACAGCCACAGGAAGAACAGATCCCTAGTGTATTCACACACACACACACACACACACACACTTACACTCACACACACACACACACACACTTACACTCACACACACACACACACACACTCAGCAGCCGTATAGTGGCAATAATATTTCCTGAATGCCCTCCCAAAGCGTGAACTGTAATTTACGGAGATTTATGGGAATGGAGGGAGAAGTCCCATGGACCCCTCTGAATGGACAACAATCCTCCATATATACATAGATATACAGTATATCTATGTATGGAGTGTTTTTATCGTCAAATGCACAGGCTAACTCAGGGTAATGCTCGCAAATGAAATCCAGGCGACAAGTCAGGCAAAAAATAAAAATAGAATAGAAATGGCAATCTGAAAAAACATGAACATGAAATTTTAAATATCAAATAAAATATACCGAATATACAAAGCGTATACATATATATTATGCGCTCCATGGGGGCAGCTCGGCGGCTATCTGATTTCCCAGACCACTGTGTCGTATTTGCTTCCTTGCAGCAATTTCCACCGTTTCATTTATTTAAATAAGAACCACAGTAACGCCTGGAAGGTCCACACTCAGTGGCCGAGAGAGTGTGTGTGTGCGTGTGTGTGTGCGTGTGCGTGTGCATGTGTGTGTGTGTGTGTGTCTGTGTGCGTGCGTAAGTGTACTTGTGTGTGTGTGTGTGTGTGCTTCCGTATGTGTGTGCGTGTGCTATTATTGGGGCATATTGTTTGTCATCAGTACAGTTATTACTAACCACTGTACTGCCATCCAAAGAGAAGAGGAAATAAAGAAGAAAAACAGTGAGAAGAAAAGAAGAGGGAAAGAATGATTTAAAGACGAACAAAAAAGCTGTGTGTTCTCAAAAGACCCGCAAATAAACATTGAATTAAATAAATAGAAAAATATGAATAAATTAAACACTTCAGCACACCATACCATGTGCTGTGCATGGTCCGACGTAAATGTAAGCAGATCTGGGTTGGGGGATGGGATCCTCGCCCAAGCACTCGTGGTCGCACGCTGATCACACTCGGACTGGCGCACACAGAGTCTTCCAGCCCGCTCAGCACCTTTGTGTGTGGATCCTTTGGTTCCAGGCCCCGTCCCCCTCGCTGGGTCTGGGGGCTCCCGTGTGTTGGAGAATGCAGATTCCTTCTCAGACGGAATGCGGCACCACCTGGCATCGGCTTGCGTCTGCACACGCCTCGAGTGACAATCACCACCGGATCAGGTTGCAGCACCTGGCTCGGGACTGAGTGCACCTACCTCACCACCTCCACTCCCCCCACACACACACACCTACACATACATACACATATACACCTCCACCTTCCCCCTCCTACACATACACACAACATCTAACCTCCAACCTCCATTTTCCCACTTTTTCCGATCTCTCTCCCCACCTCTCCACATCCTGCTCCATCACCACCTCCCGCTGCAACCTCGTCCCCAGGCGCAGTCCTGCGGTGGAGGTGCTTAAGACCGGTTAGGACAGGGAGGAGGACCGGAGGAAAGGAAGCCAGACGGGAGGAAAGGGAGCCAGACAACGGGAGATGAAATTAGATTAAGAGAGTTATCGGACTGATAGAAGGAAATAAGGAGCCAGCACACCAACGTCAACAACAACGTTAACAACATCTGTTCTCAGCCAAGCCATCGCTCACCAAGTCGCTCCAAGCATGCAGTGTTGCATGTGAGATACTTTGAGAACAACTTTGAGAACAAAAGTCGGCCAAGTTTGACAAGCCGACAAAGATTCCTTCAAGTTCTTCACAGACTCCTTAAAGCACCATGTTCCTGTAGCTTGTACAGCGTGTTACATTGAGTTACATCAAAGTTTAGGCTGAAAGGCAAACCCTCCAAAAGTGACGACGTGATGTTGTCGTGGGAACAAGCGAACACAAACAGCTCTTCACCGAACGGAGCGGAACAGCACGGTAAAGGGACAGGGGGTTAACCAGAGACACAAAACAATCAGAGTATCAGGTGAGGACCCGAGGGAGGCCACACAGCGGAGGGGGAGGGAACGGTAGCCTCGAGCATGTCAGCAGCATCTGGCCATCCTCATCCTCATCACCGTCATCCTCATCTTCATCGGGGAGGTGTGAAGAGAAAGGTTAGCTCCCAAAACAACAGCTGGCACACCATAAACACACACCGAGCACACCGCAAACCAACAGGGGAGCTGTGCGTGTTTGTGTGTTTGTGTGTGCTTAAGTATGTGTGTTTGTAGGAGTGGGTGAAATAAAAGTGGGAGGAATGCAGAAGGTAGAAGGGAGAGAGCAGTGGAGGGGGGATGAGGAGACAATGTAATTCAAGTGGGGAGGAGACGTGGAGACAATAGCAGAGGGCTTTAGAGGAGAGAGAAGAGGGAGGAAGGAGAGACGAGGGGGATAATGGAGAGAGGGAGAAGTGGATTTGGAGGGAGGGAATGAGAATAGTGGAGGAGGAGGGAGGGGAGGAAAGGAGAGAGGAGGCAAAACGAGAGAAGATTGGCCTGAGAGGAGCAGAGAGAGCTGGGGTTTGTGTGGTGAGGCTAGGGAGTCGGCCCCTCGGAGGGCTATTGTCCCTGGGTCCAGCGTGGCCAAATGAGGGCCCTCGTAAAGGCCCCGACAGCTGGGGGCCTCTTATATGGGGCCCCATGTGTTTTTAGAAACAGATGTTTTACAGGTTCACCCTGGCCTACAGGGGCGTGCACGCAAACACGGACACACACAGAACACACACACACACACACGCATACAGCACAAACACACACTACACACACACATATGCGTGCAGCACACACCCACAAACACAATACACACACAGCACACACACACAATCAAGCACAATACACAACTCCCAAGCCCCGAGACATGCAGACACACCCAAAGCACAAAAAAACAAGCAGACACACCGATTACACTCAGGAGAGACTGGCCATCACAGACAGATTGATTGATTGGTTGATTGATTGGCATCAAGCAGTCACGATGAGGAATTATTCATAAAGCCAGTGATGCTCCCATCAGAGGAATCCATAAAGATGGGATTCTCGTCAAAACACCATGACCATCGCAGTCAGAAGTACTCTGAAAAATAATTTATGTTAATAAGAAATCTGAAGATTCTTCTTAACTCAAAAGATTTTCCAGGAGAAGCGAGGAAACGTTTAGAGTGAAATGTTCACTTCGAACGACTCAGTTCCATCCCCGAGTGATTGTCATCCCAAAGAGATACTTTAAAATAGGAATGACTCATCTCCTTATTGGGTATGCCGGTAGGGCTCAAAATATGGTCTCTGTTCTCGAGAAGATAAAAGATGGAAACTTTTCCTCAAACTACTTTCAATTAATCTTCTTTTATCTCTTGGTGGGCCTCGGTGGTGTGTTTCCATCCATCTGGTTTGGATCTGTCTGGATTAGATGAATCCATCTCTGAGGTGTTGGGGTAAGGCTGCATGCCACTGTCTCAACAACAAAAAAAATGCTTTCTTGGCGCCTGATTGGCCGATTTCTTGACCGTGGATTTTCTCCATGTGGTGTCTATTTTAGTTTCTATTGTCTGGTGGTTCAGTGTATTAACCGGTTTAAATAGTAACATCAGATCCAAGTAAGCTTCCAATTTAAAGGTCTTTGACCTTCATCAGACTGATCAATAGTTAAGTAACTATAAGTTAACTAACTGTAAGTCAATTATAAGTTAACTAACGATCGGTCCGACGCAGTCCGACAAAGACAGACCAACGCATCCATCCAATGATTCATTAGTTCATCATCCCTCTACCTATCCATCCATTTGTCCAGTCATCCAATCACTCATTCATCATCCAGCATTTCATCCAATCACCCATCCATCCATCGTTCATCCATCCATCCACCTTTCCCTCCAACCACCAATCCCTTCATTAATTCATCATCCAATCAGCCATTCACCCACCCCATCACCCACCCATCGTGCCCCCCCACCCCCCCATTACGTCTCCCATCTGTGAAGGTGTGAGGAGAGACGGGGCTGTTAATGGACAGAGGGGGAGGGGGGGGGGGGGGGGGAGGGGTCAGGGGGTGGGGGGGAGGGGGGGAGGCGGGGTCAAGGCATTTATCTGTCAGTCCGCCCACCAATCAAACTTTATACGTCACACCTAGGCTACGACGTGGGGGAGACACAGAGGACCCGATGTCACAGTTGGCTGTCGTTCATCTCACTGAAGGGCAGAGCCGGTGAGCGACACTGGCATCCTCCGAGTGACCATCAACAGCCCCGCCCCTGATTGACGGTCCATTTAGAACCCAGATCCATTCACATCGGAGGTGTGGATGGATCTCAGCGCCGCCTGATATTAGGAAGCACCTTATGACCTCATGATATACTTTAATATAGGAAAATATAGTTCAGCAACTGAACAGATGAATCAGCTAGATCAGGATATGGAGTGACGTAAGCTAGAATAAAATAGGAAATTAAAACGCAAAAAATTTGAAGATTAAAATAATACGTGAGAAATACAAAATCTTTGAAGAAAAAAATCGACAGACAAAACAGAGGGTAGAGAGCAGGTTATAGTACAGTGAAACACCGTGCTCTGGCAGAAAACGTTACATGAAAGAATCATGTCCGAGGCGATAGCTAAGATATTTTTTAGCCGCCCATGCTAGGTCCTGTGCTGGCATATTAGCTTGGTTCACAGGCCAACAGATTATGTCGAGATAGGGATCCACTCTGAGCTAACTGATATTTAATGTACACACACCGAAGGGAAGCCGGATCACAGACGATTAAAACAGCGTTTCAGCATGTTAGGCTTACGAGGTTATCTTCCGGGC
>NC_044060.1:2131314-2133814 GCF_902167405.1 Gadus morhua | reverse complement strand
GTTTGTTTCGTTTTCTATTTGTTTCGTTCTGTACATGTTTCAGCTCAGGACTGAATCTTGTTCCCGTCGCAGATTTCCATACGAGCGTACAAAAGTCACTGCGACAGCCGGCGGTGTTTTGATATCGGCCTGTTGTATTCTGGGTAAATCGGTGCGTGACTGAGGGAACAAATCGCTCCAGCAGTCTAAGATTGGCCTTGGTTTTGCTCTATAGCAACGCCGTGCTACGGTGTTAAACTAGCTCCACAAGTCTCTCTCACTATGTCTCCCCCCCGTCTCTCTCTCTCGCTACGTCTCCCCCCCCCATCTCTCTACCTCTCTTTACCTCTCTCCCTCTCTCTCAACCTCTCTCTCTCTCTACCGCTCTACCTCTCTCTCCCTTCTTCATAACTCTCTCTCTCTCTCTCTCTCGCTCTCTACCTCTCTACCTCTCTCTCTCTCTACCTCTCTCTCCCCTCTCCCTTCTTCATAACTCTCTCTCTCTCTCTCTCTCACTCTCTCTCTCTACCTCTCTACCTCTCTCTCTCTCTACCTCTCACCTCTCTCTCCCTTCTTCATAACTCTCTCTCTCTCTCTCTCCCACTCGACACAGACTTCAAGGCTGTGTCTCGTTCTTAGTCTTGTTCACTTGGTTGTATTTTTCTTGGACTCCGATCTTCTCTCAATTCATCTTTCCCTCATTGATCCTACTTCACATCGCAAGATACACGATTATAATTACACATTTGCAAACATTGTCGAAAAAAACGATATCATACATGTTTCAATGTGAAGAGTGAAACAGTTAGGCTATGGTATTCGACCATTAGTGTTAATGGCCAGGATAGGCCTAGCGCAAGGAACATTAAATAAACTATATGCTTACATTACTGACAATTATCTATAGATTACTATTTATAACACCGTTAAGGCGAGAGTCTGCAGTGTCTGGTGCTGTGTCGAGTGCTCTGTGCTGGGGAGGCAGTCCAAAGAAAGAAATTAATATTTTATGAAATAAATTAAGAAATTGTCCAATCAGCGATTGGACAATCTCTCTCCCCCTCTCCCCCGTTCTAACTCTGGGCCCAACTGTCATCTTTAAGACTGGCTTATTTTGCTATCCCAGTAATTATCTGTCTGTCTTTCTTTCTTTGAGTCTCTCTCTAGCCCGCTCCCTCTCTCCCTCTGTGTGTCTCTAAGTCTCCCTCCCTTTGCGACGGTCTCGGTCTCTCTCTCTCTCTCTCTCTCTCTCTCTCTCTCTGGGTCTTCTGCCTCTCTCTACCCCGGCCCTCGTGGGCAGCTATCCAGGGAGAACAGCATCAACTTCAAAGGCTGGCGGTTAATAAGTGGTAAAACTCAGAATCACAGCTCAGCATTAGCAATAAAGTGGCATTAACATACACACCGACACACACCGACTCACACACACACACACACACACACCATACTTCAACCAACCAATGCACATTGGAGATGATACAAATTATCGCTGCAAGTCACTATTAGTCACACTTCAAAGAACATTTTTTTTTGTAAATTGGATGAGGGAACATGATGGGTTTGATCAGGAGGAGATCAGGACCCTGCAAATCTGAGTGATGACTAACGTGTCTGTACACACAAACCCTTTCTATCTCTCTCGGCCCCTTCCTGGCTCCTCGCTATCCCCCCCCATCTGTTCTCTCTCGCTATCTCTCTCTCAATTCTAGTCTCTCGCGCTATCTCTCTTTCAATTCTAGTCTCTCTTGCTCTCTCTCTCTCTCTCTATCTCAATTATAGTCTCTCTTGCTCTCTCTCTCTCTCCATCTCAATTCTAGTCTCTCTTGCTCTCTCTCTCTCTCCATCTCAATTCTAGTCTCTCTTACTCTCTCTCTCTCTCCATCTCAATTCTAGTCTCTCTTGCTCTCTCTCTCTCTCTCTCTCTATCTCAATTCTAGTCTCTCTTGCTCTCTCTCTCTCTCTCTCTATCTCAATTATAGTCTCTCTTGCTCTCTCTCTCTCTCCATCTCAATTCTAGTCTCTCTTGCTCTCTCTCTCTCTCTCTCTCCATCTCAATTCTAGTCTCTCTTGCTCTCTCTCTCTCTCTCTCTATCTCAATTATAGTCTCTCTTGCTCTCTCTCTCTCCATCTCAATTCTACTCTCTTGCTCTCGATTCGGCTTTATCTCTCGATCGATCAGTTCTTTCTCTCTCTCTCTCTCTCTCTCTCTTTCTCGATCTATCAATTCTCTCTTGCTCTCTCAATCTCACAATTCTAGTCTCTCTTGCTCTCTCTCTCTCTCCCGATCTATCAATTCTCACTCTCTCCCTCTCTCTCTCAATTCTAGTCTCTCTCTCTGCTGGATAATTCAACAGCCGCTCCATTAGTACTGACATAGATTTGGTGCCATCATACTGAGTATGTATTCACAAGTGAATTATTCAGTCATATATACATTTACTCCTTCTATTTAGGTTCTTAACCAAAGAAGGCTGTCATCCAGAACAACTTACAGCGGATCCATACACATGTTATCAAAGAT
>NC_044060.1:2118814-2126314 GCF_902167405.1 Gadus morhua | reverse complement strand
CCACACACACAATGAAACACAACCACACACACAATCAAACACAACCACACACACAATGAAACACAACCACACAGACAATGAAACACAACCACACAGACAATGAAACACAACCACACACACACAATGAAACACAACCACACACACAATGAAACACAACCACACACACAATGAAACACAACCACACAGACAATGGAACACAACCACACACACAATGGAACACAACCACACACACACAATGAAACACAACCACACACACACAATGAAACACAACCACACACACAATGGAACACAACCACACACACAATGGAACACAACCACACACACAATGAAACACAACCACAAACACAATGAAACACAACCACACAGACAATGAAACACAACCACACAGACAATGAAACACAACCACACACACACAATGGAACACAACCACACACACAATGAAACACAACCACAAACACAATGAAACACAACCACACAGACAATGAAACACAACCACACAGACAATGAAACACAACCACACACACACAATGAAACACAACCACACACACAATGAAACACAACCACACACACAATGAAACACAACCACACAGACAATGGAACACAACCACACACACAATGGAACACAACCACACACACACAATGAAACACAACCACACACACACAATGAAACACAACCACACACACAATGGAACACAACCACACACACAATGGAACACAACCACACACACAATGAAACACAACCACAAACACAATGAAACAACCCGTAACAGGCATTTTCGAAAGCACTGGCATTGTGGTATTCTCAACTACCAAACATAAAACATATTATAATCGATAATTATCTGAAGTTTGTTTATTAGCTCTCTGGCCGTCATGGTCATATTTATATCCAGTTAGTTCAAATCAGTTATACGTTCATAGCACACCACCCACACA
Source organism: Gadus morhua (assembly GCF_902167405.1). Lineage (NCBI taxonomy): Eukaryota > Metazoa > Chordata > Actinopteri > Gadiformes > Gadidae > Gadus > Gadus morhua. Next base: position 2,125,378 of record NC_044060.1, on the reverse strand, counting down.
CACACACTACATACACACACTGACAAATTAGCATATATACAGCAGACAAGCAATAAGCGACATGTGCCTCAGATGTCCCAGCGACCCATTAGGGTCTGACGATGGCAGGGAGACATTCAAAGGTCGTGACCCGACGAGCTAGCGTCAGAGTAGCCACGGTACAGGTCGTTGGGGGAGGAGTCCTGGACGAGGTTATCAAGACCCCCTGACTGTTTCCTGTCACATGTCGGACCCTCGTCAATGATGATCTCCCCTCCACGAACACGCACAGACATCGGGGGAGAGTGAAACACAACACACACGCAACCAATCATGCCCCTGTCCTGTATCTTCACACACAAAATATCTCTCACACACACACACACACACACACACACACACACAACCACAACCACAACCAATTCGCCCCTTCCCGTACGTTCACACACAAAAAATCTCACATACACACACACACACACACATATGCAACGCACACACAAAACAAACGCCAGGAAAGAGCCGGGGTTGATTGAAGAGGTAGGGGCACAGACACATACACACAAACACACACAAACATTGAAGGTAGTTATTTACAGTAATTAGCAGTAAAATGATGATGGGAGCGCAGGGTTATTTTGGAACAGGGGTCATAGGTCAAGAGGAGGAACGATCCTTTTAACCTTTGACCTTTATTTTTTAATTGAGAATGAACTTCGGAAAGTGAACTTTAGGAAGGTGACATTAATTAAAAACCACAGAATACAATCTGGCTGTCCTCTGTGGCTGTGTCTGTTCCAGAGCTGGAGCTAGACCCATATACCAACATACTAACTCCTTATTGGTTCAGAAGGAGCTTCCTCAGACACTGGGACCTCACCCAGATGCACACACACACACACACACACACACACACACACACACACACACACACACACACACACACACACACACACACACACACACACACACACACACACACACACACACACACACACACACACACACACACACACACCCCTTTCAGCACTAGATGGTATTAATTGGCTCTCTCTAATGCATCGTCTCATGGCCAGAGATGGATCACAATGACCCTGAAGCCCAGCAGACACACTGAGGACTCACAGACGGACAGAGGAACATACCATTGTTTGGTCCCCTTTGTGTCCTCTTGGTTGCTGCTTGGCCACGGCTCGGTCCATGTTTCCCTGACTGGACCCTGAATGTGGTTAAAGGGGACCTATTATGCTTTTTTGACTTTTATGACCTATAAACGTTGTGATAATGATTGATAGTCATGTTTAACCATACTAAAGTGTCAAATAATGACGTACATGCATTTAGACGTATTCCCTGCTGACAGTCTGGGGTGGCTGTGCAGAGCGCTAAACACTCGGGACAACGTCTGCATTCACTTGTTCACATTTCCGGGAAATCATCTACGCAGAGGCACTCCTGCCGCGCCCCCAAATGCCTGGTCAAATCTGCCCGCGCGCACGCTTCAAGGAAGGTAACCAATCACAACAGAGTTGGGTTGGCAGGAGGGGGGCGAGGGGGCGGAGAAAGACGAAACGGAGCGGTGACAGAGAAGGCTGAAAGCGCCCAGATGAGAGGAAGAGTTTCCCGAAAATCTGCATCGTTTTTTGTGTATGGTTAAACATGACTATCAATCATTATAACAACGTTTATAGGTCATAAAAGTCGAAAATGCATAATAGGTCCCCTTTAAGGGTCCGGTCAGGTCAACAACATCATCTCACAGACCAACCTTCGTCACGGTCGTCAACAAAAGTATCACCGAATGACGCAAAGTTTATTTTTGGTGTCGCAAAAATGTGGCCGCTTAGTAGCTTGTTAGTTTTCATCTCATCTTCCATCGTTGGTATTAATGTCTTCTGTGTTTGGGTAGCCAAAGCGTTCATAACTGAAATATATCTCTTGCATTTGAACAGCCATTATCTGGGTTGTACTAAGCCATACCCAAATCGATATAATCTTTCGTATAAGCAACGTTATTTTGTGTTCCAGTTCTTTTGGGCAGTGTGAAAGATTTCGATGTCCTTCGTTTCATAAGATAAACAAAAAAACAAAGAACCAAGCATCTCTGAAAAAGAAACAGAACTAACCCCTGGAGAATGGAACTACTTTGGATCGGTTGTATTAAGTTATAATGTCAAGACAGCCTTGAGTTAAAATACAAAGCAGAATTCTGAGAGGTCATAGGATACATTTTCTGTAGATTTAAATCTGCTGTTGAGAAACAAGCAATGGTATAAATCACTTTAAACTCAGAACTCTTTACTGCCTCGTATGATAAGTCTATATTTCATTTTAGATCTGATTGAGGTGCATATATTATAACAATTTGACAGTAGCTTTAAAGACCACAATCTACAACCAATGGACATAACTAAGGGAAAACCGAATAAAAATACAATACTGATGAGATTACATGGAGAAACATGGAGGGGAGTTTGGAGAGAGCCAATTATGATATGCACTTCACTTATGTTTTCACTGTTGAAACTAGAGATGCCTCAATAGTATAGATGAGGATTGTTTCAGTGATCAATGGGAGCACAAAATCGTCAATAACTTTCCCCACACATGATCAATACTGATGGCCTGCAATTGATAATCAATTAACTATTACAGCAGACTGTATAAACTGTGTGTGCATGTGTGTGCATGTTTGTATGAACTGTGAGTGAGTGAGTGAGTGAGTGAGTGAGTGAGTGAGTGAGTGAGTGAGTGAGTGAGTGAGTGAGTGAGTGAGTGAGTGAGTGAGTGAGTGAGTGAGTGAGTGCATGTGTATCCAAGGTTTACGGCAAATAGTGTGTGAATGCAGGTCTAATTAAACCACCATTGATTAGTGATTAAATGTATGCCTCTGTTTTCTGATTTATCACTGTCACACAAACACACAAACACACACACAGACCCCACTACACATACAGACCATGCAGACCCACACACACTCTGAATAAATGCATCGTGTATCAATTCCCCAGTGACATCTATTGATTTATCCGTTAGTGGGTCACAGATATAATTGTTTAGATTGGAATATGACATAATGTTTAATGAAACATCAATACATATTTATGAATTCATAAACACACGACCCAAGGTAGAACGATTGGAGCACAGAAGTTTTATACCATAGTATATATAACAAAAGTGTTTAGAAAAGTACAAAATGGTCGTCCATTGTTAGGCTGATGAATTATACTGAGGAGCAGGTAGGGGTTAGGGCATTTCGGTGCCAACGATGCCGATAGGTTAACATGAGGACAATGGGGGTTTAGTGGAGGATGTGTGTGTGCAAAACACACGAACACAAACACACTCGCACACACAGACACACTTACTGGTTATAGTTTCCCTGGTAATGTTTTGCTTGTTAGGCATAACTCTAGAAAACAAACAGAGTTAATTAAATTTCACCGGTGACTGGTGCGCCTAGCGACCTGAAACAATAGGAACAAAGCAGGAAGGAGCTACAATACATACTTTATTAATTAGTTCCCCAATGTAGAGGCTGGTTGTCATAGTAAGGCCTTGAATCGAGGCAGACTAAGACTAAAAATCGTACAGAATAAGACTACATCGCAAACCAGCCAGACCGGTACATAAGTACTGCCAATGCAGCGTGCACAATGACTGTCAGTGTGATTTAGGACTAAACAAACTAAATTGACTTGACTTGAATTAAACTGACTAATAAAATGTACTGCTTTCACTGTTGTACGTCTATTCATTAATGTATTCAAATAATACTGTGGAGTTTATTTGAGGCTGCGAGCCATGTGTTCAAAGTCCAGTCCAAGAAAGTGACATTAATTAAATTACAGAGAATATGACCTGCCTGTCCTCTGTGGCTGTCTGTTCCACAGCTGGAGTTAGACCTGTATACCTGTCTGTGTAACCATCATACTAACTCCTTATTGGTTCAGAATGAGTGACCTCGGAACCTCAGACCCCGCGCCCCAACACAAACACACACTCACACCCACAAACATACAGAACAGCATTAAGGCACACTCATTCACACACACAAACACACACACGAGTGCGAGGGAGACGGTCTGCATATAACGACACGCTGTTAAACGGTAGTTTGTTTGAACTTTTAGCCGTGCATTTATTCACATACAAACCGTCCTACAGTCGAGGTACCCTGGCTGGTCGTAGAGAAGGGCTGGCTCATCACAGCGTGTACGTCTGTAAAGCCTCTCAAACGGTGTGTTAGTGATGGCATTAGTATTTATTAGACACATGATACACTTTAAGCGGCCATTATCACAGGCTCCCCGGCAACAATGCGTCCCTCCAGAAGAGGAAGTGGACAATAGAGAACTGTGGGATGGATTTAGGATACCTTTTGTGTTCTTAGCGTTTTGCATTCCTTTTATTTATTTTTTCATCTCTTTTACAATTAATTGCCAGCGTCAATGTGAGCAGCAAATGAGAGATGGCTCTTTCAGAGAGAAATGATAATGGTCTTCATGCCTCATTAGACCGTTCACCGCAGAGAGGAGAGGGAAAAGATGAATGGAAAGAATGCAGGAGAGAAGGGGAGAATGGAAGACAGAGGGAGAGAAGGAAACACACCGAGAGAATAAAAGACAGAGAGAGAGAATGAAACACACAGAGAGAATGAAAGACAGAGAGAGAATGAAAGACAGAAGGAGAGAAAGAAACACACAGAGAGAATGAAAGACAGAGAGAGAGAATGAAACATACAGAAAGAGAATGGAAAACAGAGAGAATGAAGTGAAGAAAGAGAGGATGGAAGAGAAAAAAAGATGAAATAAAGACAAGAATGAGAAGAGTTTATTTGTTTATTAAAGTATCACCATTAGCATAATACACTGCTGTCAGCTAGACTTCCTGGGGTCTACGTATAACACGAGACACAAACAACCAGGCAGTGTAAAAATCAATTCACTGAATACAACAATATCAGGACCTCAGATCAGAATATCCATCATCACACAACACAAAGATATAATTTTGCAACCACATGACAAACAAACATAGCCTGCTGTTGTAATAATGGTACCTATTGACTTTGAAGTAGTTTTTAAGGGACAGCTTGAACTGTGTTCTGCGGGTAACAATGAGACGATTTAAATGGATATTATAGTGGGAGATTGAAACAGGGATAATGGAGAATACAGAGTGAATGAACAAAGAATGGGAGAGTGATCAAATGAGGAGAGAGAGAGCGAGAGACCGAGACAGAGAGAGTGAGAGAGAGAGAAATACAGAGAGAGAGAGAGAGAGAGAGGGAGAGGGAGAGGGAGAGGGAGAGAGAGAGAGAGAGAGAGAGAGAGAGAGAGAGAGAGAGAGAGAGAGAGAGCGAGAGAAAGAGAGAGACAGAGAGAGACAGAGAGAGACAGAGACAGACAGAGACAGAGACAGAGAGAAATACAGATACAAAACAAACCTTTGGCCATATTCACCCCGAGCATGGGCACCCCGAGCATAGCAGCTATAGCACCGCTATAGCTGCTAACCCAGCCCCACGACCAGCCCCTGTGTGGTGGGAGGTCTCCAGAACACAGGCCCAGGGTCCATTTGGACTCCAGTTTACTGCAGATGAACAGTGATCTGTGGCAGATTACACGCACCAGGCCCCCCGCCAGCAGAGACTGCTTCCCACGGTAAATAAGGCGACTTAAACCGGATTGTGCTGATCCAGATTAACCAGCATTGCTCTGGGCAGTCCCTCACATAAACACATACTTAGAGACACACACACACACAATCAGATCCACACACCTGCAGGCACACAGAGAAAAACACACACACACACACACACACACACATTCTCTCCTGCATTTAGATCCCTTTAACTCTCTCCCACAAACACACACACACACACAAACACCCATTTACACACACGCAGACACTCTCTCCCTCCCTCACCATCTTTCACCTCCATTTAAAGCTGTGACTCCCTCCTGTAAACACAGAGACACTCACACACACACACACTCTCACAGAGACACACACACACGCACACACTCTTGTGAACACACACTCACACCTCCCAGAGTCTGTTCTCTCTCAGTTCTCTGTTCCCCGTCCATACAGAACCATTATAGATATCGCTCTCTCTCTCTTTCTCTTCATCTCCATTTGGTCAACAGGTTCTGTTTTCTTGTGGTGAGCCATTTTCACGGTGAAGTTATCCATATTAAGACCTACTTTTTATTTTAATAATACACCCGACCGACTTCACAATGCTTCATACCTACTTAATGGATGCCTTCATACCATGCGTCTTGTTTTACTCATTACGCATTATTTTGCTGGTTGGGTTGAGATAATAACTTTTTTAAAACGGAGGAGAAGCCAAGGTGTTTACACATTAATCTACATCTTCATTCATTCATTCTTATTTGAGGATGAATCTTCCTTTCTGTTGTTCATTGATCTCTTTATTTCTTTTGTTCTCGCTGTTTCTTTCTCTTCCTACCTTTATCGCATGCACCATATCATTATTTGGTTTAATATCTGAAACATTTTCCCACTCTCTACCTCCCTCTTTAGCCTATTCTCTTTCCCTCCCTCTATCTC
>NC_044060.1:2091314-2113814 GCF_902167405.1 Gadus morhua | reverse complement strand
ATCTGATCTATAATTAAAAACCGTACATTAAAATGTGTGGCAGCTCTGCAGACTCACTCCAACATTAGCATACTTAGGTCCCCCTCCCTTTTAAAACAGCATTGTGAAGCCGAGCATAGCACTAGCATAGGAAAGAATTAAGATCGAATGCTCTGAAAAAGAACACAATGTCAACAGACTCTATGTTTGCAAAGTTGCTGTGAGTTACCGTTGCTCGTAACCATGGGGACCAACACCTTCCCATCCTTCCGAGAGCTCCTGGCACTTTTTTTAAATCTCATATTGTTCCAATTTGAGCTGGTACAGGGGGTTCACCAACGTCTTAAGGAGCACGTTTAAAAAACGACTTGAGATGACCAGTTTAAAGCTAAAGTAAAAACAAATGGAGATGTAGACAGTTTGGAAGCTGAATAATTATAATAAATAAAAGACTTTGATGAACTCATAAATATACAGGGTTGTCATGACATCCAATTACAGTAATGGCCAAAGTGTTATTATTATCCTGTGTTTTCCGTCGCCGTGCCTGTACCTAACTTGACGCATCGAATGATTTGTAAGCAAGTGACTGCTACACTAATAGACTTCACGACTCATTGAATACCATTACAATACGTTACATCACATTCACTGATTCTTATCCACAGCGACTTACAACAATGGCTACATATGTCCCCAGCCCAAGTCGTTCCCTGGGGGTGTTTGTTTAACATTTCAAAGACAACCACGGTCCCACGGTACCCTCCCTCACCTCCATACCCAAATCTTCAAACCCAGAAACGGTCTGAACTCCTCCGTTACCGCAGGTTTCAAATCTTGAAGCGGCATTTCTCCATCAGCTTACTCTCTGCTTAGCAGAGTATGAAATGCCAACAATAGGACGCAATAACACAGAAAACCACCGACTGCATTGCAAAAGGTCCACTTATCGCGCCGCTAACCTCAAGATAAACCAAAGCTAGCCTCAGAAACCCCCTCTCCGTTGTTTACTCGCTCCTTTCATCCAATGTGCTCTCCTGGGCGCGACGCTGAGCTATTATTCACATGAACACACTCTGTGTACCTTAAATAAGTCTATTATTTACATATATAGGTGAGGGCCAATACTGGGTTCAGCCGTAGTCGAGGGGAGTACTGCTCTACTTTCTTTTCTCTCTAAAGTTAGGAGTCACCTCACTGCTCACACCCCGGGCTGCTGCTACAAGGGCCGGCCCCTACAGCAGAACTGATTTAATTTTGGTTCCCAAAGGGGACATATACCTTTGTGAACTCTGATGCGGAGTTTGAAGTGGTGCGGGCGACGGCTTCTGTGGGCTTCAGCCCAACACCCAAACTCTTCTCCGCCCAGCTCCCGGATAAACCTACCATCTACCATGTGCGTATTAACGAAACGTATAATCTGCAATAGTTATTTCATGTTAATCTTATGGAAACGTATAATATGGTTGTAAATGTATTATTCGCATGAATGTGCATCAACAATAAATTAGTTTCACTTAAATGTGAAATGTTTTACAAGTTTGTATTTTACTTGGAGCAAGGGGTATTAACTTTGTTTTATAACGTTTTTAACGTTCCACTTTCTCTCCGGGAGAATTCCAGCTCCGCTTGCTTCGGAGAAAGTGGGCTCGAAATAGCCCCTCTTTTTCACACCAGGGGCATCGTCTTCAGATCGGGGGCTTTCCAGTTCTCTCCCCCGCTAATGGGATTGGCGTTTATTGGTTTGGGTTTGGGCGGGTAGACGTGGCCAGGCGGTCTGGGGCGACGTGTACACAAACCCAAACCCCAACGACGGTTCCTCATGGACCCCTCATCATGTTCAGTGCCGCTCCACTCCTCTGCAGAGACGGTCTTCATTTCCCTGCTCAAGAGACGAGGACAGAGACGAGGACAGAGCCCCTCTCCTTCTCCGTGGTACGGCCGTCTGCGACGCGTCCATTAGGCTGAGGAATCTGGTTTGTCTTCTTCAACCGACTCAAAGGATCTGCTGGCTATGCCTGAGTTAGAGGGTTGATTTTTGTGCCGTTCAATATGCAAAGCAAGGCACTAACACTGCCTTGGTTATGGGTGCTATTCCCTATAGAGCTCAATATCAGTATATCACACACTCTATTAGGTGGTTTGGATGAAGGAATATATTTCCCTCTTGCTACCGGATTGATTAAACAAAACAAAGCACCACTTTCATCCTGTGTTATAAATATATGAATCATGTATATACTTCCTACAGTCTCTCCATCATGCAGTAATTACCGCATTAGGGAAAATTGCTGATTGCTTTATTCAGGTAACTTTGAATGGGTGAGGCTTTTTTGTGTTATTTTTAAGACATGTATCAATGATACAGGCAACACACAGATAAGCCGACACAGAATGAAAGGAAATGAAACAGCAAAGAAAAATGTAATAACACCAAAGACAAAAAGCCACCAAGGACATTTATATAAAAGGGGAGGGATTGTTTTTGTGTGCATTCAGTCCAATGTTCATTCATACCCAGTGTTATAATCGAATGACTGCCATTCACTGACAATGGTATATTTTCAGTTTCCAGAACAGTGGCATAGAAAGTCATTCAAATTGTTGGGTGGTTCGATTGGAAGCGGTTGGTGTCAATCAAACTACAAACTCGGCGGTGCTCATCTAAATAATGAGGACCCACCCCCTCGTTTTCATCAATTTTAGCCAATGGCTCGCTTCAACAGCCAATGCCCTCGAGTCAAGTCATTTGCCACATCCAAGGAATCTCCCTCATTTAAACATCAAATGCCACATAATGAGAAACAGGGAGTGACATTAACTCTATCACACACAACTACCGCCTTGCATACAAAGAAGACGCTAGTGTGTGTGTGTGTGTGTGTGTGTGTGTGTGTGTGTGTGTGTGTGTGTGTGTGTGTGTGTGTGTGTGTGTGTGTGTGTGTGTGTGTGTGTGTGTGTGTGTTTGAGAGAGAGCTAATAGGTGTTTGTGTGTGATAATGTGTGTAATTGTGTGGAGTTGCACACATATGAGATGCTTCTGTGTGTGTGTGTGTGTGTGTGCGTGTCTCTCACACAAACACACCGGCATCTCATAGATTTATGCATCCCCACACAATTACACACATTATCAAACACAAACACACACGCCGCTCCACACACACACCCACCCCACACAATTACATACATTATCACACACACAAACATCTCCGCCACCCCCCTTACACACACTATCACACGCCCCACTTCACAAACACGCACGTCCCCACGCACAATTACACACACACACACACACACCACACCCCTAAGGAATCCCACCAATTTCACTTTAAATGGAGGCTAATGAAAGCCATCAATGGGGTCAATTTTGTCCCACATGTCAGCCCTGTAGTGCAGCCTGCCTATCTGGCTGATCAATGAGGAGCCTGAGGTGGAAAGAGATCGCACACACACACACACACACACATCGCACACACACACCTCGCACACACACTCTGCTGACACATTCCTGAGAGCGGTCACACCCACGGGGGGTGATTTCAGATAGAGCCCCTCCTCCCCGCAGCACAATAGATCAATGGGGTGACTTTACAGGCTGCTGCGTCGTCACCCAATACCTTCTCTGGCCTGGCCCGGGTACCAGCGCAGGGGCAGGGTAGGGTGAGAGGGGACCATAGAGGGGGGGGGGGGGGGGGGGATAGAGGGGTGAGGTGAGGGGGGGGATAGAGAGGTGAGGTGTGGGGGGGGGGGGGGGATAAAGAGGTGAGGTGGGGGGGGGATAGGGTAGGGAAAGAGAGGGATGCATGGAGAGAAAGGGAGAGTTTGAGGGAGAGAGAGACAGAAAGGAGGGAGAGATTGGGGGGGGAGAGAGAATAAGGTGGGTTGTTGTTTTTTGAACTAGACTGTTTACATTTAAAATATGAGGGCATTATTTTAGTTTCAATGTGTTTTGGCAGTGTTCTTGTAGGTTCCCATGCATATAAATTCCTTTGCATAGAAAGAGAGAAGAAAAGAGAAAATTAAGGGAGTGCGAGAAATTAAGTTGTTTTGAGTAAACACAAAAAGACAGATAGAACCCAGACACACACACACACACAAATAAACACAAACACAGACACAAACACAGAGACAGAGCCTATACTTAATTTCACTTTTGCATTTTGCATGACTATTGAAAGATCAACAAAAGTCTGTGTGTGTGTGCGCGTGTGTGTGTGTTACTTGCAAGACATCTCCCGTCTGTAGTGTTTCTAATCTTCTGTCGGGGTCGCCGGAGAGTTGTTTGTACCAAAGGACTACATAGCAGATCTCTATCAGGGTTTACAGGATCATTCCCCCATCACGGCCATCAGTAAGCCCCAGGCCTTCTCCCAGCGCCCGGACAAGCACTGGAATTTTGTTGGAATTCTTCCGCCTTTGATGGGTGATCAATCGATAAGCAAAACAATGACATGAATATGTTGTGAAAAACTTGTGAAGTAGACATGATCAACTATGAAAGCAGATGTCTACCGTACACTGGTTGAATTAAAATAAGCTTTTCACCATTCAACATTTAAAGTGCTTTCTTTTTCATCCTGTTTCGCCAGCTGCCGATTTTAGGGCATTGTTTAAGAAATCTATATGCGTAAACCTCTTTTAAGATTCATCCACTAAGGAGACTTTGTTTTCCCAGTGGTTTTGCCAAACTGCCATCTAATGTAGGCCAGTGAATCCCTTTGAGACTTTAGCAGGGATTTATGCTCTACAAATAAACGTAATCAACAATATCATTCCCCCATCAAACCTTGGAATCACACAAACTGCTACTTCATTAATTCAAAAACACCAAATTAGTTTAAAAAAAATAGAACTTGTAAACACCTCACAAATGAAGATTAGGAAATACCACCTGTCTGAGGGTCGCTCCAGTTCAGTTAAAACTGTTGAAGATGTTAAACATTAACATCCATTTATTTGCAGAACCTCAACGGGCAGGAATGTCCCCTGATCTGACCGGGGATAAGGTATGCCGCCAGATGCCATGCAAGGACACAAATACATATTTACCTCAAGCGGACGAAGAGTCACTCTCAGACGGCGGGCTAGACACCCCCCTCGACAAAACAGCGGCAGCGACCTTGGAGAGCCACGGACGCCTAAACCTTTATCGGCAGCAGCAGGAGTTTACAGAACACTCTGACATCAGTGGAACTCACTGTTCCCTTCAACCCGGTTTAGAATAGAAGATGAAGATCAGGGATTAGATTACACGGACCGCGGGCCTGCAGTCAAAACCTGGACGTAAAACCGAATTTGTTTAGAATACACCGTAGTTTATCATGGCCGGGTAATAGATGACTGCAACCATGACTCCCACTCACCCACCATCCCCTCTCTCCCTCTCTCTTCCTCTTCTCCATCAAACCGAATTGTACATTTACGGCATTTAGCAGACACTTTTATCCAAAGCGACTTCTAATAAGTACATTTGTCTGAAGAAACAAAAAACAACATATATCGCTATTGGTAACGTAAGGATGTTCATAGAACCAAGTGCCAAGCACTCACAATCGCTAGGTTAACCCATTCCCCGCACACAACAAAGATAGCTAGGATTAGATGCTATACAATGCAAAGTACTATTTTTAAGTGCAAGGACACACAACATACAATAAGCGTACATATTAAGCGCCAATGTTTTGAAAAATTGGAATAGTACTATTTAAACATTTAGCAGGTGCTTCCACCCAAAGCCATGTCCAGGGATTCCTTCTGGCAGCAGTCCACCGCCTCAACCACGACACTACTGCTATCCATCCCCCGCTCAGAGTGCCTGTTCAGCATATGTATAGATCCATGTGTGCCGAACACAGAGACATACAGGACACATACATCACACACTATACAGTCCCAGTACATCCCCCGAGACCATACCCTACGTGGCTGCTGGCACGGGGCCAAGCCGTGGAACCAATCTCATCATGTGCGGTAAATTCTCTTCAAGAAGAAATCCGGAAATCCACACTAAGCCCCAAATCCTGCCACTGTGTTATAGCGAGCATCTGAGAGTGGCTGTGCCGTGTTTGCACGCTACAGGAACCATAGGAGCCAGGGCCTGCTATCTGACTGCCTTCATCTACCTCTGATGTTCACGTCTCCTTTATCTTACGGTTCATATTGTGCTCGCTTTTTGTGTGTTTTGTGATTATATTGACAGTCCTCCAGCCAACACAAGGTGGATTCAAAAGTCCTCTTTGAATACATGTGAGTTGAATCGCCTTCTACAATGAAAATTAAACGAAAATGGAATTGTGCTTGTTTTGTCTGTGTTTTTTTTTTTTTATGTTGTTGTCGGTGGGTCCTAGAACTTTTTCTGCCAACAGCCGGTTCCAGCCAGGAAGAACCGGTCTTATGTGTTCCCTTCCCCTGGTTTCCTCTCCCCCCCACTGGGACCTTGGCCATGTCTGTTGGATGGTTGTAATAGAATAGGAAATGATAGAATACATCGAGAAGAGAATAGCAGGGAAAGGCATAGGATCGCACAGGCTCCAATGCAGTCGGACAGAGCAGGAGGCAGAAAAGAATGGGGTGATATAAAAAACATTGAAGCTTACATTGACCCCCATGAAGCTCAACTGGTAGAGCACGGAATTAACACCGGCAGGGTCGCAGGTTCGATGTCCACCCCAAGCTAAAAATGTATTCACTGACACAGAACTACATGCACTAAAGCAAGAAAGGTCACTCCTTATAATATATAATCATACACACTCATTTCCAAGTGTCTCTGTACGGACTGTGAGGCATTAACAGGGTATGTTAATGGACCCAGGGTCCTCGTGTCAGCCCGTCACTCCTCACTCCCCGATGCCTTGCTCCAGCCCCTTTAATTGGAGCGAGGGAGGGGGGGGGGCTGTGTTGGTCATGCGGCTGACCCTGAGAAACCATCCATTCCACCAAAGTCAATCAAAAGCGCATCATGTCATTACGGCTGATAATGATGTGCCCGCACAGCAGAGAGAATCGTGCACATGCTTGTTAATCTCAACGGGTCGCCATAACGAGAGACAACGGACATAACGAGAGACACTTTGCTCCCTGACGGGTCTCACAAAAACCCTGGGATATTCGTTCACGTGGAGACCTCCCACCTCACTCTGGGTGAGGGCCTGGCTCCACCCTGGGGGGGGGGGGGGAGAGACCTCGGTCCTCCACAGCAGAACCCTAGCACCGTTGGTGATATGGATGCTATTGATTGGTTTTTCACTTGTCGTTGTCGTTATTTGGCCTGATCCTGATCCAGCCAAACATCGTACAGCCCCTTGTGCCATAAATGTTCCAGATCTCTGGATCAGTAGTAGTAATAGAAGTAGTAGTAGTAGTAGTAGTAGTAGTAGCAGCAGCAGCATCAGTAGCAGTAGTAGTAATAGCTTTATATTTAAATCGGGGAGAAGCTTTTACCTTAAATGACTTCTAATTGAGGCTGCGCACAATGAAAGCACATTCAATCAAAATTTGGGGCAGCTACAAATAAATCAAAGCTCTGTAAAAGCGGGTTTAGAAACAATGACCGGAAATGAATGTAGCTGTGGGGGTAGGCGTAGCCCGAGTCTTAAACCGCCATCAAATGCAGGCTGTGGTATGACACAGTAACAAGGACTGATCAGGGATCTGCCGCTCACTCTTTTGTGATCCTCCGGATCGCCCACACATGAGACACCCGGTGACAATGAGCGAGGCGCCAAACACAACCTCAAAAGACATTCGTGATGACAACAGCGCCTCATAGACGTTCCGTCTCGCGTCCTTCACGGTCTCCGCCGTTCCAAACACAATCTCGGCATCTCTCTCTCTCTCTCTCTCTCTCTCTCTCTCTCTCTCTCTCTCTCTCTCTCTCTCTCTCTCTCCCACTCCCACACCTGCTTGGGAGCGCACGGGGACACCGGGAGACAAGGCTGTGCAAACCCCCGCCTCATGTCCCCGTGTTGTGGTTCGCTGCACATAGCATAACTCTTTCTCACAACAACCGAATTACCCGTGAATATGTGTAATTCTGTTTTGGTAAATGTGTGTGTAGGATAAGCGTATTAATTACCATGTTAAGTGAATCATGGGTGACATTACAAGCGGCCGTGGAGTAGCGCGTGTGTTCAGCCTGGGGGTGTCCCTCCCCACAGTCAGCAGCACTCGCTGGGCCCCGTGCGGCTCACAGCCGGGGGTCACCAGGCACCCGTGTAGGCGGGGCTTTCAGAGAGACCTGATGTAAGTAGCTGTGATGTAAATATGCATCCCATTGTTTCCCGACATCAGGTGTGGACGGATGATGAAAACGGAGGCACTTCATGACGAAACACGTCAAGCACACGTATGTAGCGATGACATATGCATCGTCGGTGTGTGCCGCGTCGGAGGAAACATCCCAACCGAATGCCAACGCTGCTCGCGGGAGATACGGGTTCAATTCCCAGCCCGGATGGGACTCTGTTCCCTGGGTTGAGTGTGGCTTGTTCTCCTGGGCTTCCTCAGGCACTCTGTTTTCCCTCCCCCTGCCAGAGACAGGTAGGTTAGGTTAATTGGAGACCCTACGATAGCAGGCGCTGCGACTGGTGTGTGAGTGGTGTGTGAGCACCGCGGAGGCTGAAAGAGACTGGCATCCTATTAAATGTTTCTCTCTTCCCCCCACGCCTCCAGTCTGCTGGGACCGACTCCAGCAATAGTGACCCCGGCCAGGGAGAAGAGGGGAAGATGATGGAAGGATGAATGAAATAACAAGGAGATGGATGGATAGATGGATGGATGGATGGATGGATGATGAAATTACAATGAGATGGATGGATAGATGGATGGATGAAGGAAATAACAAGGAGATGGATGGATAGATGGATGGATGATGAAATTACAATGAGATGGATGGATAGATGGATGGCTGATGGATGGTTGAATTGGCAAATGGATGAATGGATGGATGAAATTACATATTGAAGGATGGATTTATGAATGGAAGGATGAATTAATTGCCAGATAGGTGGATGGATGAATGGACAAAATAATCTCCAGAAAGATGGATGGATGAAAAGGCAGATGGATGGATGGCTGAATGGATGAATCACATATTAATGATTAAATTAGGAGATGTATGGATGTCTTTGCAGATGGTTGGATGAATTGGCAACTGGATAGATGTGTGGATGAACCGGCAGATTGACAATTTCCGAAGCCCTTGACTATAAATTGTGTCGTGATCAAAGCTGAGGGAATAAATGACGACCACCGGGCTGAAGGGACTGTTCAACATGAAGCCAGCATCCTCTCCTGGTCCCAAGCTACAGCTTTGGAGTCCTGCGTATTGCACACCAAGCAAGGGGTCGTTACGACGCTGGCTAATTAGTCAGACCCTTAATGTGGCGCTCCGCTCTGCCACCGAAAACCATATTAATGCAGAAGGTTTCCCGTGAATATATTTGCCGTGTTTCCGCTCGAATCCTGATTCCTTCGTCCTTGTTTTTTCACCGTGATGCTCCGGCTTTTTGTGTTGTTGTTGTCGTTGTGCAGTTGGAGCCCTGAGTTGTGTCTTCCAGTTCAAGTTGGCAGCGGCGGGGCGAGTAGTCCAGCCTTGGACCGGCGTGTGTTTGTACAGACAGTGTCTGGGTCATCCTACCCACGGAGCTGATCAGCAGAAGGACTAAACAATATGTACACTGAGCTAGAGGAAGCATGGCCCGCCACATGTTGGGTCATGTGAGGAAATAAATAAAACTACTTAATATTTAGATTGGAACATGTTGACATTCAAAATTGCCACCCACACACGCACACAGACGCACACAAACTAAGTTAACTAAAATGCGAACAGCTGTTCCCAGTAAGATACATAAACATAAAATAAGGAATAGCCTATTATGAATAAAAACACAATGCACAAATAATGTACACACATTAATGTTCCAAAACACACAAAAAAAGCCCTCCAAATCACAGCCAATACTCACACAGGCCTGTTTTCTATCTCACCGTGTCGTTATTTGCTTGATATATGCACACGTTTGTATAGTACGGTTGGCCCGAATACATCATTTAAGGCTTTCGATAGTCGTTAGGTTATCCCAAACAACAAACAAATATAATTCTCGTCTCTTTTCTTTTCTGACCCCGACTTGTTCAGACAGCTACTGCAAAATCGCGTTTTGTCACTTACTGTTTTCCCTTTCATTTCTACAGTGATATTTTAAAAGCGCAAAAAGCAAAAACTGCACTAGCACGTAGAATTGCTGCACACCAGTGGCTTGCGGGTCCACTCGTCGACCGAGCCGGACTCGGTTACAGCAGAGCTTCGATATAGCCTGGACATTTCAGAAGAAACACAGCCTCAGTAGTACGAGAGTATGTCCAGCTATCACCAAGCAAAAGGGTGGTTTGAAAATTCTGTTTGGGTTGGTTTTGATGAAAAATGTACGGCAGGACTAACGCTATTCCCCAGAATAGAAATAACACGGTGCTATTGTGGGTGCCTGAACATTGCTATGTTCCATTAATCTTTATTGCATTACCAACATGTTATTATTTGCAACAGGGTTTCACACACTTGATGTGTCTAGATGGGAGTCGCAGGGCCGACAGAAACACAAAGTATTCAAACCTTGACCTGAGTTACAAATATTACTCGAACATCCAGAGATTCAAATATACATCACTATTGTAAACCCAGGCAGGGACACAAACACAACACATTTACACACATAACACATGCATCAGAACATGCATCGACACACGTATATACACACAGCCCCTCACACGCATAGAACACACAAACACCACACCCCTGAGGAATCGCACCAATTTAACCCAAATGGCGATACACACGGACATTGTGTACACAAGCACAAACCCTATGCGCACAACCTCCCACTTCTACACATACACTGTACAACATGCATGCATACACGATTCACCCTCAACCTACTTCATCTCACACACACACACAGACACACAGACACACACACACGCACACACCACAGAGCCCCTGTTTGTGTATGCCCCATTTTCCCTGACAGCGAGCAGATGAAATATTAAAGGGAGGGACGGCATCCTAACCTACATAACACTTCCTGCGCTGCCAGTTCAACTGACGGTGCTAGCGGGCTGTGGGTTGTAAGAGTACAGCAGACTGAGTGAGATAACACACACACCGTGGTGGTGTCAGACACAAGGACCAGCCGGCCTCCTCCTACTCCTCCTGGCCCTACCAAGGTGGTCAACACTAAACACATGCCCCCCCCCGTGGCCCCTTTAACAAAGACACTCTCACACCGTTTGGTCCGATAGGCTTGTAGGGGGTTTCACACTCTCCACCACTATTAACCCATAAATATCAACACATTTGCAAACGCGTTGAAACATAACCATATTGATTGTGTGCGTGGGTTCATCTCTTTGCCACAGCCCAGAAACCTGTGAACTTAATTAGCGGTTTTATTTTCCTTCGTAGACCCGGCCTCTTGGTAGAGATGGGGAGGTTTTCATAGCTGCGTTGCAGGCTATCTGTCTTGTTGATTGATTGGCTACAAAGCAATATTTTCCTATCACACTCTTGGGCTGATAACCTAACATGCCCTGGATATCTGTCAGTCAATATATAATCAATTTGCCGGCTATCTTTCAAATTCAATTCCCCGCGCAGCTCTTGAAGTCTTCGGTTCCCTCTTTAACACCGGGGCGCTCTCAGAGACTCTGCCACTCAATAACCAATCACTTTCATTGCAGTTTTTTCAGTATAAATTTGCAAATCATCCTGCTGTCCATCCCTACTGCTGTCCCCCCACTCTCTCTCTCTTCGTCCGTCTCTCTCGCTCTCCCTCCTCAATCTCTCTGAATGTCTGAAATTCAATAGACAATCAATTTACATTTTGAAAATACTCTCCCTCTCTTCCCTATTTAATGGCCACCACTGAACTTAAAATGGCTTTGATTCATGTGAAATCACTACTGCTCTCATGCTGCACTTGATCTCAGTCTGTTAAGAGACTTCATTCTCAGGACAAGGTTTTATTGATTTTATAAAATGGTAGATGAAAACTTCATCCATTGATAGTCTTTTTAAATTAAATTCTCTCATTGTGGGTAATTTGAAGACAAGAGAGAAAAAATTGTTGTGAAAAAAGTCCAGGGACACTTTCCGAGCAATTTGCTTGAAAGGGTAGTACAAAATAATAATAGCTACTTATTTTTTTTTACTTTTGAGGGATTGAGTGGAACGAGAGTGGGGGGCGAGGCTGATAAAGAACGAGAGAATGAGAGAGAGAGAGAGAGAGAGAGAGAGAGAGAGAGAGAGAGAGAGAGAGAGAGAGAGAGAGAGAGAGAGAGAGAGAGAGAGGACGAGAATGAGAGGGATGGAGTGAGAGAGATATAAGGGGGAGAGGGAGAGAAAGGGAGAAAGTAAATGAGAAAGAGAGAGAGACATAGGGAGAGAGAGAGAGAGAGAGAGAGAGAGAGAGAGAGAGAGAGAGAGAGAGAGAGAGAGAGAGAAGAGGGCGAGAGAGAGGGAGAAAGTAAATGAAAGTGAGAGCGAGAGAGAGAGAGAGAGAAGAGGGGGAGAGGGAGAGAAAAAAGCAAAAAAGCAAAAAAAGCAAATAGGATTTGAAGCCTAGCAAAGCAGGAAGGCTCTCTGGGAGAAGGGAGTTGTCACTTTGTATTAGACACAGTGAGGAGGACAGACGCTGGCTCCCCTCTCTCCCCTCCCTCCCTCCCTCTCTCCCCTCTTTGCATTCAGACCAGGAGGCCACAGATAGACCTACAGAGCACCTTTCGGCTCACTGGAGGGAGAGAGTGTGTATGTGTGTGTGTGTGTGTGTGTGTGTGTGTGTGTGTGTGTGGTGGTGTGTTTGTGTGTTGGTGCGTGTCTGTTGGTGTGTGTGTGTGTGTTAGTGCGTGTCTGTTGGTGTGTGTTGGTGTGTGTGTGTGTGTGTGTGTGTGTGTGTGTGTGTGTGTTGGCGTCTGTGTGTGTGTCTGTGTCTGCATCTACGTGTGTCTGTGTGGGTTTGTTGGTGTGCGTGCGTGTGCGTACGTGCGTGTTCAACTCTGTGCCTCTTTTGCACCTGTCTCCTGGCCTTGGTGCTAACGTGTGCACCTGTGGGCTGAGTGTGTAGAGTTTGTGTCAGTGTGTGCGTTTCCCGTGTATGAGTGCATGTGCAAGCGTGCCATTTTGCATCTGTCTCCTCGCCAATGTGCATTACTGTGCACCTGTGAACCAACGTGCGTGTCTACATGCACCTGTGACTGTGTGCATGGTGTAGTGGTGTGTCTCGTTGTGTGTGTGTGTGTGTGTGTGTGTGTGTGTGTGTGTGTGTGTGTGTGTGTGTGTGTGTGTGTGTGTGTGTGTGTGTGTGTGTGTGTGTCTGTGTGTCTGTGTGTTTGTGTGTGTGAATGTGTGTGTGTGTGACTGCATGGTGTGGGGTTGTGTGTGTGTGTGTGTGTGTGTGTGTGTGTGTGTGTGTGTGTGTGTGTGTG
Source organism: Gadus morhua (assembly GCF_902167405.1). Classification (NCBI taxonomy): domain Eukaryota; kingdom Metazoa; phylum Chordata; class Actinopteri; order Gadiformes; family Gadidae; genus Gadus; species Gadus morhua. The sequence continues at coordinate 2,100,350 of NC_044060.1, read as the reverse complement.
TGTGTGTGTGTGTGTGTGTGTGTGTGTGTGTGACTGTGTGTGTGTGTGTGGGGGGGGGGGGGGTGTGTGCATGGTGTGGGGTTGTCTGTGTGTGTCTGTATCTGAGTGTGTGTTTGTATTTACAACTGTTCGGTCGTGTCCAAGCTGCGTGGCTGTGAGTTCTGTGTGATGTCTGGCTGCCTCTGTGTTTTGTAAGGCTCCACGTCCGTGTAGGAATACAGATTCCCTCTTTTGTCCGGCTCCCTATACGTACCTACTCTGCATTAGAACCCCCCTGATGAGTTGTGTGTGTACCTCGGTTTCCTCCCCTTTCTCTCCACCTCCCCTCCTCTCTCTTTCTACCCCTCCCTCCCTTTCCTCCATCCTCTCATTCTTCCCTCCCTCTTTCAACCTTCTCTATTTCATTTCTCTGTGTCTCTCTCTCTCCTATTTTGTCGTCCTCCGGCTCTCACTCCTCCCTCTCTCCTCTTTCCCTCGGTCTCTGGTCTTCTCTTCTCCTTGGCATTGTTTTACCTCTCATCCACGACCTTCATGAATATTAATGCCTACCCCCCCCCCCCCTCCCTCTCCCACCTGCTATGTCTGTAGATGTCAGTTTGCTACTGTTTGATCTCTTGCTGAGATGTTTGTCTGCTGCTTCAGAGGCAGGCGGGAGTGGACTAGCTTTAGCCTGGAGTCTGCCTGACGATGCTACAAATGTTTCCTTTAATGGGGAAGCCAAAAGTATTTTGATATTGGGATATTGATACATAAATATGTTCATAACAAAAGTATTCCAGTGCTGTGAGCTCCCACACCAGCAAAACATTAAAAGCGATACCTGCTGTTGGATCTAACAGCAGGTGGGGGGCTTGGGTGGGCCAATCAGCCACAGGGGGGAGGGGCTAGTGCCCCCGGGTGTGGTCACCGCCCTGTGGGTTAAAAAAAAAAAAGAAAGGCTACTGGTGTGTCTGGTAACTAGCATGCCGGGCTGATCCGGTGGGTCGCCAGTCAGGGAAGCTCATGGCCCTTCCGAGCCAGTTGCTGACTTCACTGACTTGCTAGCTAACAGCCATGGATGCTAATGACCACCAAAGCCAGTAGCTGATCCGGTGGGTCGCTAGCCCCGGCCTGCTAGTAACCAGACCAGGTGGCTAACAATCAGCCATGCCAGTAGCCGATCCATCGGGTTGCTAGGTTAGACCCATGAGTTACCACCTTGGTTCGAACAAATACCCGGCTTCCCGTTTCTCAACACCGGCCTCTCATTTACCAGTGCCAGCGTTTCATTGGCAGGGATTCAGCCTCCAGCGGCTTCTCAATTGTGTAAACTTTCCCCCTGCACCAAAGAGCAGGCCTTCAATCAGGGAGGGTTGACATCGCGTAAAACCAACGCTCATGTGTCCAACCAATGAAGTCGGCCCCTGCTTTTCATCCCGCCTCCATGTCCGAACCCCAAACACGACAAAAACAGAATCATACTCGTGAACATGCCACCGTGGTGACTGGTGATAAAATGAAATTGTTAACGAGTGAAAAGAACGATATGCAATTCTCTTTTTGTACATTTGTGAACGTCACTGTTTTCATTTCACAAGTCAATGAAGGTGTTTCGTTGTATTTATTTTCTGACCACGAGCAACATTGCCACATCTAGGACTACAAATTATTATTTTTCCGCAGACAATACTTCTGGCATCCACTTGACTCCACAGAGTCGTGCCATGTTGCAGCGGAGCAGGTGGTTGGATTAGTGTTCAGCTCTCCTATTGGCTCAGGTCCTGCTGGGTGTCTCGCTGACTTACAGCCGGCCCCAACGAGACGAGCCAGACCTCCACAAACACAACGGAGCCGGTGGAGCAGCCTTTAGACTGTAACCCTCCAACAGGGTTATGGGGCATTGCAACAAACAGGCAGACAGACAGCGAGGGAGGGAGAGGGAGGAAGGACAGACAGACAGACAGACAGTAAGGGAGGGAGAGGGAGGAAGGACAGACAGACAGACAGACAGGCAGACAGCGAGGGAGGGACAGGGAGAGGGAGGGAGGGAGAGAGGGAGAGGGGCATGGAGGAAGGACAGACAGACAGACAGGGAGGGAGGGAGGGAGGGAGGGAGAGGGGCATGGAAGACGGACAGACGGACAGACAGACAGACAGACAGACAGGCAGACAGGCAGACATACACAGGGAGGGAGGGACGTTTACAAGCGGAGCGACACAGTCGGACAGACAGACAGACAGGCAGGCAGACAGACAGGGAGGGAAGGACGTTTAGCGGAGAGACAGACAGGTAAATGATGACGCCATTAGTCAGAGAGTGGCCAACAGATGGTAGCCTATGAGCATTTTACATCATATTTATTCATGTATTTCATGCATTATAATATGTTGTTCATAGGAACACCTCCAGATTGATAATTGTGTTATATGTATCAACAGTTTAGTTTTGTGAGATTGTTTGAATGGTTTTGAATAGCCTACCGTCAACCATTTTTTCCAAATGGAAATCCAACTCTGGAAAATGCTGGCAGATTTCCAGCGAAACGACCCCATTTCTTTCTGTGTTTAAATATTTTGACGAAAACGCCCGTTCCCCTCAAACGCCCTTTATCTGAAGAGCTCTGTAGAGTCTATGGCGAACGACACTCGTCCTGTAAGAATGTTCTGGAAAGTCTGCATCATGAAAGGACTGCTTTGGGATTATGGAACGGATCCCCACTGAGATTATAAAATATTCTGTGCTTTGACAGAGACTGAAAAAAGTCTGTGCACTTGGAGGGTCCTGGTTTGACAGCATTAAGCAAATACCCATACTACTTTCTTACATCCATTTCTAAAAGGTGATTTCATTAAATTAGAGTCGTTTTTTCCGCCCCAAAGGATTTTTTAGTTTCATGCAGTTTTGAGTTACAAATTAAAAGTGTATTATTTTGCTCTAAATAAAACGATTTCAGACTGCCAACTTCATTGCCATGTGTTTGCGTTTTTTTATGTTATATTGATCAAGTAATCCCTGGCATTCCTCCTTTGATCAATGAGTTTTATTATCATTTAATAGTAGGCTATAAGTACACCCATTGATGAATCTGTTTATTACCGCATTATATTACCATGGTGAGGGTGTGCCCATTGGACATGGCCCTAACGTGACCGTAGGCTGTGCACAGAGCTACTGCAACAACAGTGATTTTAATGAAAGAGCGATAGAGAGTTTGAGAGAGAGCAGCGAGGAGGTTTGGGGGTGGAGTAATTCAGAGAATGCGAGGCATTGCCCACCCCCTTTTCCCCTCCCTCTCTCTCTCTCTCCGTCTCTCTCGCTCACTCTCCCTCTCTCTCATTCCGCTCCTCCAGTGGAAATTCATCCTTCAAGCTCGGTAGCGGACATTAGTGTGTAGGACCTCTGGCGTCGGGACACGGGGCGAGGTCCCAGCAGACAACTGGTTTACAGCTCGATCCAACACCAACACCAGCCTCTCACAACGCTCACTCCGACTCTCTGACCCACTGCTGTTGCGTTGCGGAAGACCCGACATGTGATTTTATCGTGGGGGTTTCGGCGGTTTTCTTTGATTTTTTCTTCGGTCATTTCTTTGGATGAACTTGAGTCTCCCAGGGGGAAAGAAGCCGCGATTTAGGATCGGACGTCGGTTGGTTTATTTACGTCAAGAGTCCTTTTTGTATCCGCAAGACAGCGCGCCGCCTCAGCGACTAACTTTGGAGTCAGACCGGAGACAGTCCGCCGCCAGCCGGGGAACCGGAGATAGGAGCCGGGGGAGACCCGACACCGAGCCAGCCAGCAGCAGCCCATATTTGTCAGACCGACTCTGCTGGGAGAGGAACGAAGGGTCGTGTTGGACGACCACCAAAGCCTCGTCACCTCCGCCAGTGCAGCCGCTTGCCCTTTCCAGCCGGGGAAGAGCCGAAGGTTTCACCGGGATAGCGGACGTTTAACAGAGGAAAAACACGGTCAGTGTCTTTGTCGGTTAATGGCCCCTCTCAGCCGCGTTATACGATGTGCTTCTGTGTGTGTGGAGGAGCGGGTGTCTCTGGCGCATATGTGGCGTTTATTCCGTCTGGGTATTTCTCGGCTCTATTGATCGAGTCGTATCGGAGGTTGTATTTGTGCACAGCGATGGGGGATATGATTATGAAGGCTGTATTTTTTGGGAAATTAGATAATTCTCTGCTGAGGAACAATGAATGAGGTTGCGGGTTGCGGACTACTGTGTCTCAGTTAATTATTGTCTAATTCACCATAATGTGTTCCTAATGAAATGTGGACTAGCGGTCTTCTGCATGAGGTGGGTCGGTGACAGGGAGCCTGAAGCCGGATCGCTTGGCGAGCTGGACGTCGTGATTTGTAACAGCAGCAGCTCAGGCTTGGCAGCAAACAACGGGCTATTTTTGGCCGTCCCTGGGTTATTAGATGGTTTGCTGGTCGACTTATCCCAGTTAGGCTCCCACTACCCCCTCCCCTGGTGCTGCACAGGCCCGGACTGGGCTTTGCACGGCGGGCCGAAGTTGAGACTTATTTGGCCGCCCTCGTTCTTGGCTCCCGACCGAAACAGGTGCATTTCAAAGACGGGACGGGGAACTGGCGGGTTCCCTGTTCCCCACTCCGCACGCAGTTATCCCATGGCTGAGATTGTGTTTAATATTCCGTTACATGGGGGGTTATTTTTATATTAGTGCTTCGATGAGAAGCGTCTGGCAGCGTGCGATGATTAATTTTCTCTTTTTTTTTATGCGTGTAGTTGAATCTGTTCAGTGCGTGTCTGTGTTTGTGCGTGCGTTTGAGCATCCACGTCTGTGCTCGCGTGTATGTGTTTGCGTGCGTGTATGTGTGTTCTTGACGCGCTGCTGTGTGTCCATCCTAACGCACTTTTTGTGAGAGCGAGGCCACTGCCCCAAAACCCCCGCTCCTACACGGAGCTGAGCGTCCTCAGAAACCCTAGGGCAAAAGGGGCAGTAGGCGAGTAGGCCACACAAACTTTACTAAAAACACATACACTGCGTCTATAAACATAACTTTGTCCAAAAAAGCGGCCTCACATAACACGCCGAGTGATTTAATATTATTATACTGTTATTTTCTGACGCCTCTCAGTCAACGGTCAGGCGACACGGACCGCGGTGTGCCTGTGCTTAGCGGGGGCCGTTTATTCTCTGCCTTCCTCGTCGCTATTCCGATCACGTACGCTTCGCCATGGAGACGTTTGAACGCCGACCGTGGATTTCGGGGAAGGCCTATCCGTCTCCCTAAACCGAAGAAAAAAGACAAAGGACTCCTTACAGGAAATAGGAGATGCACAGTGTGCTCAGAAAACACACCTTAGAGGGGTAGGCTGAGGTAGGCCCCATGATGTCTTCAGGAGGAAAAAATAGTTTGGACAGGAAAGAAAGCAGGGAGGAAGTGGCACAAGGACACGGTGTTTCCCTTCCTGTTAAAATAGGCTATTTACAAACTGACCTTTTGACTTGCCCGGACCCAAACGGCTGTGTGCACCAGGATGGGCCTGCACTGATCCTTGTTTTACATTGGGCTAAACATTGTTTTTAAACCGATATTCCCCGACAACATTTCACACCCTTAATTTAACGCACCATTTGCATTCAGCGTTATGACCGTTTCTTCGATCATAGACACGGACTACCCCGCCACTGAGTATATGTGTGCAGCCACTCGGCGATGCACTAATGGGCCATCCGAGTTGTCCCAACTCGTCCCCTGGGGGTGGTTGTTCTCTGCCTCCAGCCTATAGGACTGTCTCTGTCTGGCACAGATGCAGCCCGGGCGGGCTCCCATAGCACAGAGCTTCAGGTGAGGGACGTCACCGAGAACCTACTTTAACATTCGCAACGGATTTCAGTCACGGTAAACATGCTACACGTTTGTGTACTGAGAAGGTGTGTGCCTTTTCCCGTTGAGAAAAATATGTGGGTATAGCATATGGATTTTCCTATAGATTTAGTATGGACTTGACTGTATTGAATGCTCTGATTTAATTTGGTGGTCAAAGTGAGTGAGTGCACATAGCTAGATTTCAGCATAAATCCTCCACAGCACAACATGAGATTCATTAGCACCTGTTTCATTAGCATCAGGGTCAGTAGCATTAGCATAAGGAACAGTCCAATCACTGGCCAGGATATCTGCAGTAACCACACACACACACCGACACACCCACACACACACACACTCACGTGTGAAATCACACACAGCCATTGACCAGAACCCCTAATCTGTTATTGCATACAAACACACACAGTTGTCAGGTGACAACTTTAACGTGTGTGTGTCTGCATGCAATAACAGATTAGGGGTTCTGGTCAATGGCAGCGTGTGACTAAACGTATGCTTTGGTTTAGACATCAATCAGCAGCCATACTAGGTTCATATAGGAGAGGTGTTCTGTCAGAGAGTGCCATGCTGGGCCTGGTTGATATATTGACTTGCCAATAATATAGGCTGATATTTGGGTTCCAGAGTTCTATTTGGTATTGGTGGGAATTATACAGATAATAGCACATAACATGCAATTGGCCGGCTTAATACCAGCACATGATCTGAAAATGTATCAGGGTTCTCCCCAAAGAATGGCAGTGTGCCACCATTTCAAAATAAGGTTTCTCCCAATGCAGACTGATGTCGTTTTTCACCTAATTTCACTTCTTAAAGGGTTAAATCTGTGAACATGTTTAATTAGAAAAACGTAACTACAAAGTCACTCGTATGTGCTGTGTGGACGATGTCAGCGGCTTCAGATCCACTCTTGGTACGAGTATGGCTCGTTATGGCAGGACTTCAATGTTAAGTGGGTCGCACACCAGTGGAGCCAAAGAGCAGCCCGTCGCACCGTACAACAGACAACACATGCTGGAGGATTCGGTTTTACGACGTGTCTGTTTGATATCACTCCAGCAGTGCACGTTCTAAAAGAACAATGTTACTGCTGTCCATTACCTAATTACCAGTCATTAGTAGCTAAAGTATTTTGATGTATTTTGCGCTTGAACAAACTGAAATCACTTTGTGATGGTAGATGACAGGGATATTGTTAACGATTTATTGAAGTTCATTTATTAATTAAGATTTGTATTTTGTTGATGAAAACTTAAAAAAGAACCTACTTTTACACATTCATGCTAATCATGTTCAATTAAGCAGTTTTAATAAAACAAATTACTTGAAAAATATAGAAGACAAGTGTGACATAGCAAGTGTACATACAGTATCACCTGTACGTATATCGGCAGAGAACATCGGCTATCGGAATGTTCTGCATCTTAAAATCTTAACCTTTTACAACCTGCGTTAATGCAAACAAGTTTATGTTGATGTGAAGTGTAGTTTACATTATTCTCATCAGTCGCTTACAAAATCCTCAAAAGAGCCTAGAAACAAATTAGCATACCTGTTCCATGAAAAAATAAGAAATGAGAATAATACCTTTTTACAAAGTGACTGAACCTGAGTGTTGCTTTGTGTTTTCCAGGCTTGTATTGCCTCGATTTTTTATTTAATCACTTTCCGCATCTTGCTGATGTCCAACAGACACAAACAGATAACAATCAGACACAGCCCAAAGATGCACCCTCCTCCTCCCACCACACACGCACACACACACACACACACACGCGCACACACACGCACACACACACACACACACACACACACACACACACACACACACACACACACACACACACACACACACACACACACACACACACACACACACACACACACACACACACACTCTATAGTCTACACAACACAAATACAGGTGGAGAGTTTTTTTTTCGCCATCCTTGTGCGTCACAGACGGTCCTTATTTCAGAAATCAATACCCATCCAAAATAGGATTGAGTTCCTGGGGACGCCTGGTGTATTCTCCAAATGATAAATCTAATCGGCAGATCCAGCTTTTCAAACTTCAGGGACAAAGCCAGCAAAGGCGGCCCCTGTCCACTTACACATTGTGCTTCATTTTCCCCCCTTCCCCATTTTCTCAACCTCCGAGAAAAATAAAGTAAACTCAGAAACCACCTTTTGTGTCATAATCGGCAGATGGAATTTCGATCTTTGGAGTGCCCACCCCCTTCCCTCCACCTTTCTCTCTTACGTCTCCCTCTCACTGCTCTTCTCCACCCCCTCTCTCTGCCACCCCCCTTTGACAGACCAAAATAGTCGATGAGGCATGCGTAGCACCTGTTAGCCTACACTAGGCTACAAATCTACCAGCGTGACTCATGCAGTCGGTGTGACCGAAATGCTGCTCGGCGAATGCGGATATGTTACTCAGAACGCAAAAATAACCCGCCCCCCTCACCAAATCCCATCAGGTGATGGAGAAGGGCTCCCCAGGAGTTTAAGAGGTGAGGGACAGGGATACTTACTGCCACTATTCTTAGCCTCGTTAATCATTATGTCTGGTATCTATGCTGCAGATTTCGTGCTGTAAACCGGAAATACTTCCAGTGCTTCAATAAGTCTGCACACTTTTTCCCCTCTTACGATTTCAGATAATATATCCAAGAAGACGGCCAACACGCGCGGACACACACACACACACACACACACACACACACACACACACACACACACACACACACACACACACACACACACACACACACACACACACACACACACACACACACACACACACACACACACGTCACACACACAGGCCACCATCACCACAATCACGCCATTTTATGCAAGGACAATCAGTGCACAGGACAGGATTTCCATTCCAAATTAGTTGAGTTATTCCACCTCGTTACCAGATCGAGTTTATCTTGCAGGGAGCCCAGAGCCAAGCGGCAAGGTTTGTTTACTCATGGGAGGTCTGCTCGGACACCATTGGTTTGTTCAGACACCATCTGTTTGAGGACCACAGTGCAACGGTTGACGTTTGCTCACCAACTCTGGATCTGAGGGTGACGGTCAACAGTGTTTGGGAAAGTCCGAACTGAAAAGTAGTGACAGAGTGTTAGGTCTTCAACGGCCATCGCCTTCCTTAAGGCTGATTAACCAATCGAGAAGAACCC